>NW_028143374.1:0-116847 GCF_977018435.1 Lepisma saccharinum
CACACCATTTAATTTAGGTCCTTCTTTAGTTTCTTTTACCTTCCTAACAGTATATTCTAAGGCAAAATTAAAGAGCAATGGAGATAATGCATCTCCTTGTTAACCCATCATGAATTGTAAATTTGTCAGACATATTAATACCCACACGAATTTTACTTTCTGTTTCACTGGTGCACATTTTTATCATACTAAAAATTTTCTTAGGTATTCCAAACTCTACAAATATATTATATAATTTATCTCTTTTGACCGAATCATACGCTTTTTTTAAATCAATGAATAGCTGACGGGCATTTTGATTATATTATCACTTTTTTTCAAGTGTCTGTCTGATGTGAAAAATTCGATCTGTAGTTGATCTATTACGTTTAAATCCACATTGATAATCACCTATAATTTCATTAGCGTATTGGGTTAGTCTTGCTAAAATAATGTTAGATAATTTTTTATATGTTGTTGAGAGTCGAGAAATTCCATGGTTATTATTGCAGTTCATTTTATCACCTTTTTTAAACACAGGAACAATTATGGATTCTTTCTACTGTTGAGGAATTTCTTCTTTATTCCATATTAAACAAATTAATTTATGAATTTGACATATTAATGAATTTCCACCAAATTTAATTAACTCAGCTGGTATTAAATCAATGCCAGGTGCTTTGTTATTCTTTAAATTTTTAATAGCATCTTTAACTTCAGTCAAGTTAGGTTCTGGAACTAAAGGTTCTGCTGTGTGTACTTCATTCACTTCTGATTCATCTCCTACATGGACATTTAAAAGGTCATTAAAGTAGTTCTTCCATCTATTTATAATATCGCTTGGGTCAGCTAAAAGAGCACCGTCTTTATCTTCTATCAAGTTTACATAAGTTGCCACCCCTTTCTAAACTCATTTACACCTTTATATGAATCTCTGATAATTTTATTTTTTCTGTTTGTTTCAATTTCGTTAATTTTGCTTTTTAAGTTATCTCTTTTTTACTTCGAAACGTGCAGTTAACATCTCGCTTTATTCTATTTTAATTGTTTAGATTTGTATCATCCGAGTAATTTAACCACCTAAGTCTAGCCTGATAAACACAAACACACAAACAAACTAGACAGCATTTTTAGCCACACCTCGTGTTATAAACTTTCTACTAATTCACACACACAATCACTTCACTTTAAAAAATTATAAATAACAATGAATCTATTTTGATTTATAAAACAAGCTATGGTAGAGCCTGTTCAGTTAGCTTCACCAAATTTGACTAAATTTCTTTTTTTAAACTAAATGGACTACTACTAATTATTTACCTGAACAGTATCCTAACAGCCTCCCCGATGGCGCATTGGTAGCGTCGTTGCCTTGTACTCAAGGGGTCCCGGGTCGATACCCGATGGATTCACATAGTGGTTCGGATCCCACTTTAAACTCTAGATCCAGTGCCAATTATCCTTACTGTGCATAAAGTGGACTTAAAACACCAAATCAATCCAATCAATCCAAGTATCCTAATTGAATATAATGATGTACTGGTAAAATATTTTTAATAATAATCTAAATTATTATAAATTCCCCATTGGTGGGAAACTGCAATTCACAATAACTCCTGAGAACAAGGGTGAGATAAAAATATTTGCAGGAATAATATCTATCGTATTAAATATGAAAAGATGAATACTAAAACCACATGTGGTATATCTGCAAATTATTGTTTATACATAGAATTATTGGGAGAATATGATAGATTTATTCCTTTATTTATATAGTTGAAAATCATTTATCCTATAATAAATAATTATTACCAAAATTCCTAATACTTACCATATTCTATAGAAAAACTACTACGCTTGTATGAGAGAAAAAAATATACATGTTTCATATAACTTAAATCTGTCTGCTTTTCCTCGATTGGAATGTTGCATGCCTTGGGAGTATGACGTCAATACAAAGATGTACCTGTGGAGAATCAATATCGACATGTTAAAAATAATATACACTTTCTTAATAAGTCAGCTATAGACCATATATTTCCATAAGCAATGAGTTGAGTTAAGTAGATATTATTTTTACATTTTTGGTGAACTATTTAGGCTATGCTGTACCTTAAATACAAGATGAGACCACAGGGTGTGTTAAAAATACTATATACTTTCTTAATAAGACAGCTATAGTCCATATATTCTCATAAGCAATGAGTTTTATTTAGTAGAAATTATTTTTCCATATAATATTACTTGAAGAAATAGAAAGTAAAAGATTTTAGAGTAATATGGTAGTATATGGTCCTTCCCAAAATCATTAAAGTTAAAATACCAAAAAAATGTTTTTAATTCTTTTTCAAATTTTTCAAATTTTTTAAAACTTTCAAAATGTTTAAAATTTTCAGAAACTCATATTTCTCTTTTTGGAGTATAAAATTATATATTTTATAATAAATAACGATTAACAAAATACCTAATTGTATTATTGGTCATACAAAACACTGATCACAGTGAAGAAATTACGTACTGATCTATGAACATTACATGAAACTGTCAATTCTAGTCTCCAATCTGAGATAACTAGCCTCCAGTCTCAGTATCTGGACTCTTTTCTCCAAAGTGATGCTGAACTCAAATTCTTACTGCAAAAATACACTAATTTAGTTTCAATAGACAATATTCAAAACTTAGAAGTGGGTGTAGGCAAATTAAAAAATGAGGTTCAGAAATTCAGACAAGCTCAGACTACTAATGTAGAACAACTGAAACGACTATTAAATAATCAAACAAACAGTATTCGTATAGAACTACAAGTTATTATACAGAGTATTAAAACTCAAGAAGATTATGATACTATAATTGCTGATTTGCGCGAGGAGTTTCAATCCTTTGAGATTCCTACAGTTGAAAATATAAAAATTGAACTACAAATAGATGGGCTGCACACTGCCATAACTGAAGTCCAAGAAAAACTTCAAATATTGGAAAATTTTATAAATAATCTACTCTCCTCCAGTGAACTTAATGCCATTGCTCGTAATGTTACTAACATCAAACTCCAGCTTGAAACTTATGAGGATCATGGGAAAATTAAAAGTACCATAGCCCACATTGAAGATACCTTTCAACTATGTTAAACAAAGTAATGAGTGTCCAGCAAATACTGGAATCAAAATTACCTGGCATTAATGAAACACTGAGTATAGTCCAACAACAATTTGCCACAATCACGGAATCTGAATTATCTTATTTCCATCATTTGATATTATGACATACAAAACAAATTAGAAACACTTCAACAATCAACACCTACACAAAATGAGATAATACAACTTAAAGATGCTTTAAGTACTGTAGCTAATGCCACTGAATTAGATGCTGTGAAAAAAGCTTTGACAATACTTCAAAATATTGTAGTTAGCTTACCTACTCCTCAAGAACTAAGAGGTATGAAGAAATCAGTAAATAGAATACTCAAATCTGTAGATATAAAAAACATTTTTGTGGAAATTGCAAAAATTCAAGAAACTATTGCCACTTTGCCGCCAAAAAATTGCCAGTGAACTTCACTCATTATGTATGGAAATCAGAAACCAAGTATATGATCTTTCTAGCCAGAGTTATAAATTGAGGCTTGGGAAAAGTTTACAGCAAATTATTTCAAATATTAAGCTCTAAATTGGGACTATAGAAAGAAAATCACGAATCAGTCTTATCAAGTTTCAGCACAAAGTTTCATAATTTAAATAAACAATTTAAACAAGTGTATATTCATGTGAAAATCAATGAGATTGTTCATACTAAAAGGGGAAAACTTGGAACCATTGTTGTACAGATTAGATGAATTAGAATCTACCCAATTATTCACTGTTAAAATTTTCAGACTTCATAGTATAACAAATACTAGAGGGCACTGAACATATGTTAAGACTGGTAATATTTACAAATTATATCCTTACTCACAGACTTATGGTTTTTCCTCAATGGTACTAATCAATTTCTGATGTTCGATATTTAAAAAAGATGAAACAATTTGATATGCCACTTTTCACTATACAAAGGAAATATGATATATTCAGGTCATTTCAAATACCAATAGCATCTCAGGATAATACTACCAATAAATATAAAAATACATGAAGATAGACAATTGTCTGCTTTTAATGTTGAAACTGGTGACAAATTATTATTTGAATTTTGACAATTCTACCCTGATGATAATCCCTTTTATGTAATCTTATCTTACCAAACGCAATGTCTAGACAAGATATAGTTAATGATTTACACAGACCAGCTCGTCGTAACTACAATCGACTATCTGTGGTAACAAAATTAATTGATGACTTGTAGCAGACTGATTTTATTGAAATGAACACAGGTAATTTAAAAAACCTGAATAAGATAATCACGGTTTTAACTATTTGCTTACTGTAATAGACACTTTTAGTAAATATGCTTGGGTTGTTCCTCTAAAATCTAAAACAGGAGATGTGTGACTGAGGCTTTTAAATCTGTTTTTGAACAAGGGAGTTTACCTCGTCATCTACAGACAGAGAGAGTTAAAGAATTTTACAATTCCACATTCACCAAATTAATGGTCCAGCATGATATTAGACATTATTCTACATACAGTAATTTGAAAGCTAGCATAGTTGAGAGAATCAACAGGACACTAAAAAAATTATATGTGGACACAGTTTAGTTTGCAGGAAGTGGGTAACAATTTTATCTGATCTAGTTCATAATTACAATAAATCTATACATAGAACCATACGTATGTAGAATGCCGAAGTAAATAAATCTGACGAATTAAATTGATTTCTACTGTTTACTGTCCTAAATATAAACATACAACCAAGAAACCCAAGCACAAAGTAGGAGATCAAGAGATTTAACAAGTCAGTAGGGATAAAAAGAGAGTTCTGGGTCAGAAAGTGGCGCTTTTTTGCAACCTTAACGGAACATATCGTAAGGCAAACGCAAAAGTGGCGCGCTCGTGTACTTTTCTTAGTCTAACTTAACCTAAAGCAAGGAGCTGGCAACCTTGCTTTAGGTTTGCCTTATGTAGTTCCAGTGCATAAAGCAATGTTGGCAACCTACTGGGCTCTTGTCATAGCCTTTTACTATGGGGGTTTCTGGAAAAAAATTGGGAGTTGGCCCACCCCTTTGAATTAGGACCACCAAAACTTTGGTATATCGACAAGGGTGGGGCATCTAGCAATAAATTTTACTATTTTTATATATCTATAACTGTTCTCGAGATATGACCCACTGACGAAATTTCGAGGGTGGGCCATATTAATCGTATGGTATGGGTATTCTCTACTATCATAAAATGCTTCTTTGAAGTCAAAATCGTAGTCTGTTTTGCTCTATCTCTTACCGCTTTCGAGATATGGTCTATTAAAGTTAAATTTTGGGGGTGGGACAACATGGTTCCCAGACAACAACTATTGAAAACATCATATACAGGTAACTTATACCATGTGCTTTTCGTTAACATTTTACGATTTTTAATCGTTTTTGCTCTATCTCTAACCGTTCTTGAGATATGGCCCACCTCCTGAAATTTCGGGGTGGGCCATATTAATCGTAGTGCGCTCAAACATGGTATGGGTATTCTCTACTATCATAAAATGTTTCTTCGAAGTCAAAATCGCGGTCTGTTTTGCTCTATCTCTTACTGTTTTTGCGATATTAAGATTTTTTTATTGAGGAAATCTAAAGGGGCAAATTTGGTTCTATGACGACCTATACCAATTTTGGTAGAGGACACCGAGACGATGTTAACGCAAGAAACCCCACGTCCATCCTTTCGAATTCATGAAGTCTAGAAATTTTTGGAAGTTGGCCCACCCCTTGACTTAGGACTACCAAACTTGGTATACGTAATATACATTACCTAAATCGACAAGGGGGCATCTAGCAATACTTCTTAGGGTATTGCCATTTTTGCTCTATCTCTTACCGTTTTCGAGATATTTAGCATTTTGAGTTTTTTTTTATTGAAAATTTTCGGAGGAGGACAGTGGGCGCCATCTGTTAGTAAACAAAGGAACTATCTCGAGCTGGGTGGCGCTGTCAGTGCCATCTATGAGGAAACAAAAAAACTAGGTGTTTTGGTGGGTATAAAAGGACAAATAGAATCTTACCTGGTATGTTGATTGAATGTTAGGGAATATTGTAAGTGGTATTGTCTTATATTAGAGCGCTCTTTTGATAATTAACTTATAACTGCACACAGGCTGCCGTAATTAACATAAAATATCCCGCCCCTGTTTCTTCTAGCTTGTGCAATATCAGTTTGGGTAGGATCTTAGGGTGAAATGTGATTCTCCTATGATAATATCTGGCTGACTACCATATGCGATTACGAAGGATACATGGCTGTGCATGTGACTTCTAGGATCAAGCCTATGAAATTGGGGTCCTAGTAAGTTGAAACAAATGCCAGGGATGTTTTGCAAAAATTTTCCTTAACATTTTTTATTTCAGACATTAGATGGATTTTACAAATAAAAAAAAAAATAGGTTAGGAAAATTGTGGCTTCTACAGCTCGACAAGCAGGGGTGCTTTCGCATAAGCTCTTATTAGCCTGTAAGTTGTAATATATCAGCAACAAGCGACCTGCGCTAGAGGTAGATGCTCTTGACATTGTGTTCATGAAAATAAATATTATAGAGGAAAGTGACCAAAGTCGGACCCCAACCCTATGTAGGACCCCCACCTGTTCTAATAATGTCCACACCTTCAACCTAACAGCGGGAGATGGAAAACTGTAGCTTGTGACGTTGTTGTGTGGTGGACAAGTTGAGACTTGTATTGCTCGCACCAGTAGGCCATTGTGAGATGTGAACGGTGCGCGTGGTCGAGTAAAAAAGTCTCAGGACATTAAAGTGACGTCTGTTGCAGAACAAAGTCGAAAGTGAGTACATTATAAATATTACTGCTAATGGAGCTAATAGCCAAGTATATGGTAACTGTGTTATTAGTCCTGTAGTTTTGAGAAGTTATTGCCACGGGCGATAGACAGAGAGAGAATGAGACAGCTTATATGCAGTTTTTTCCTACACATGTAAAGGGTTTAAAAGGTAACTTGCACCAACTATTTCACTCACCTCCTATCATATAATAAAATAATCACAGGTTTTTGATACTTGATGTCAGAACATGGTGGCTTTAGACTGTAAGTTCAGCCCGATTATTCTATTTGTGCATGATGCCTGCATTTGGAATATATAATTCTTCTTACGGTATCTTGCGTGGCCCAGTAACTTTGCGTTCAATTCACGGAAGCTATGACGTGTATTTCCTGTTTCGCGAACATGCGAGAACCTTTCACAATAGATAATATATTGCAAGAGCGAGTTGTTTGTGTATATAAATCTAGTTTTGGGGAATGGACATGAATATAATGTCAAAATTATTGCATAACTTGAAATATTGAAATTTATTGCACTAGCAAAGGTAAATGTGGAATGCCCTGGCTCCTCAGCTGTTAGGTTAAACAGCATAAAAATTTCATTACTTATAGCAAGCATTGTCTTATGGACAAAACAGATCTAGTAATGAGCTGTCTTGCAAGTCTCTCGAGTGAAGGGATATGATGCCACTATAAACTGTACACAAGATATGCAGTCCCTGGCATGAGATCGACGAGGCTTATGAACCTCGACCTATACAGTTGGACAATGGATTTTTTTTAAGCATAGCGGTGTGTTTCCGCTTATTTCAATGTCATTGAGCGTGCATGTAAAAAAAAAGGGAGGGTTATAACGGATAATTCATATTTCGATTTCAATACTTTAGCTAGTCACGATTCACCTGCTATCTATAAGGACACTGGACGATGGCTAAAAGCGAGGGAAGGAGAGACTTTTACCCCTTTGATTGTGTGTGATGAAATAGTTGTAGATAATAATAGTAATAGAATTTTAGAAAACTGCTGTATCGTGATGCGAGGCTGAAAGCAATTTCGAAAGCAGTCTCGGGCATCTTCGCGTTCAGCCAACAAGGAAAATGCACATGGAGGGTGCAACGGTATTGTCCATGGATGGTTTTTCTGAATAAACATACATATCAGTTTTTGCTGTCTCCAGATGGGACCGGAGCTTTTGTTTTGGTTGGACAAGGTGGTTCAGATCAATGCATGGACATCAAAATAAAAGAAAGAAATTTTACTCCACTTCTCACATGTATTGAGTGTTCCAATAGCACACCTCGCGGGGGCATACTTGCATGTATGCAAAATATAGTTAATGACTTGTTTCTCGAACCTGTGGTCTGTAGATTTGCTTTTGTTGGCAACAGAAACAGAAAAAATGGCACCATGTTATTGTATACTGATATGGGTGTACTGTAATTATAACAATTTTCTAGTTAGAAATCTATGTTGAAAAGCAATGTTGGGGACTTGTCTGTGTTGGGTCTTATTAACAACTTCACAGCTGTACCTGCACAACTCATCGACTACAAGGCAACAATGTTAGGAAATGTGTGCATGGCTCCGAGAATACAATTTAAAATCACTAATGTGACATGAATCCCCTTCACTTGAGTGTATTTGAATATGGGAAAATTAGACACTTTGAACAATAGAGGAGAACAATCACAAAAACACCTTGCACCGGTATGTCGTGTTCAACTTCAGACATTTTTTTGTTAATCTTCAAATGACCAGGGCGTACGGAGATCACTACGAAAATTTAAAAAAAAAAAGGAAGCGAAGCTATTTTGGCTAATGGTAACGATGAGGATGAATAATGGTTGTTTTGATGAAATTGACGAAGTGGGGCAGGTCTGCTTCGAAGTGCATTACACCAACAACTACAATTGTCCCCCCCACCCCACACGAGGCGGTTAACAGAGGTGTACTTTTGTCGGTTTACGACTCTGAGGGCTTAAGTTACTATGTTTACCTATAGCTCTACATATAGGAAAAGAGAACCCGAGCAATAAAAAAATGGAACAATACATATCCTGATCTAGGTCGGATCGTACCATGCCCTGTTCGATTAAGAAATATTGACACTGGCAGACCTTGTCAGCTCCTGCTCAGAAATGTGTAGAATAAGCTTTCTACAGGAAATGGTAAGAACACTGGCCTTTGGCAAGAGGTGACGAGAGGCCAAGCGAGGGTTTAAATAGGTGCGCATGAGAGCGACACGAGGTCTTTTAATCTGGAATCATTTGAGAAGCAGGAGCTACTGGTCTTATTTCTAAACCGAACAGGGTAAGCTAGTCTACACCCCATTCTGACTTTTCCATTGCTCACTTCAGTCTAGAAACGAATCATGAGTCTATTTTAAGGAATAGTTAGATATTTGTACCTGCCCGTTCAGGGCTGTCTCTACCATCAACTAGTACTAATCGGGAGGGGCAAGTTACATCCCTATTTAAGATCCCCGCGCTCAGAGGAACGCTACGTGGATTGAGATGCGTGGGCTTTTCATCCATTTTTACGGAAATGTGATGAAAATGAACGCTACGTGGTGAAGGTGCGGAATTTTTTCATTTATTTCACTCTGAAATAAATGAAAATTGAAATTTGTTAAATAGTGACATGTCAGAATTGTTTTTTTCTCAGCGAATCTTTATTTTTTGGGAAAGCTGCGTAGCACGCAGTTTTAATGTTAATGATGGTTAATGTCGATAATCAGCTTTAATTCAGTCCTTACCCACCACACCCACCCAATAGGCTAATCACCCGCTGCATTAAAGCACATTACAATGCGGAGGAAACGAAAATAGAATGTTTCCTTTGGTAGCCACGGGCAATGAGGCAACAGCTCTGCGCTCTTGCTTCGTCGCGGTTTTCCGCGTCGATGGGATGTGGCATAAGGTACGTCCGTCATTCCGCGCGCCGGAAGGTTCGATGTCGGACATTCGAGTGTCATATTCCACCCAGAATTTGGCCAGCCCGGGCACGTCTACCGACGAGCCCTTGTCATTCCGCTCCTTGTAACGCCGTGGTTCGCTCGAACCCGGTACCTAAGGTCAGGCCCTGATGGCTATAACAAAACTACCACCTGGGAAATTTTCATCAATTCCCAGGATTTTATCTAAATTTTGAAAGTGGCACTTCATTTTGATGACCCTTGTTTTTGCAGTAGTCTTTTGAACAATTTGGTATTTTTTTTTAACGTAAATTTGGTGCGTGACTTATGATTTCGGCTGTAAACGATACGACTCAATCACACCATGATGAGTGTACTTAGTGGGTCACAGCAGAGAGTATTGCTGAAGTTAATTGTGTTTTTAATTAATTAAAGTCCTTTAAAGTTTCAATTTCATATATATTTTTAAAACAGACAGTAACTTGTTAATGATCCGAAAAGTAACGCCGTTTGTGTTTATGTGTTTTAAGTTAAACTGTTAAAGATTTTCGCAAGGAGGATATTTAATTTTATCACGTATAGTTTTGAAATGCACAAGGATCAGTGGTCTACTCACTCGTAATGCCTGAAATCTCCTCGCCCCGAGATGGGAGCCTTGGTACTAATAATTGTAGTGCAAATTGATAAGGAGATAGTCGAGAGAATACACGAGTCAGTCGCAGAGTATTTTTATTTTTACCTTGTTTGAGGAATATTTTTTTAACTAAAGTAAAGTTAATATGTGAAAAAACGAAACGCTAATTATATTTCTAGGAATAGAGGAGCAATTATATGTCCGCTACTATACGCTGGCGTAAGTAGTAAGAGTGACGCTACCATTCGGTTAGAGTATAATCCGCTCGTTGATTCAATGTTCTAGCTAAGGATTAATAATAAGTGTTTTAGTTGTACGCGCAGAAATACCGGTAGTGAAATATAAAAGAGTGTGCAAGTAGTAGTGCTATTTGGTTGTTTCAACGCCACACATTGTAGGTATGCATTTGTAGCCTCTTTTTTTTATCAATTGAATATCAGTTTTTGACATATTTTGACAATTTTTTGTCCATGTTTTAGCGTTTAGCGATGTTTTAGTAAAATTTCCCTTTTTTCCCACTCACACTTAGTAGGTATGCATTTGTAGCCTCTTTTGTTATCAATTGAATATCAGTTTTTGACATATTTTGACAATTTTTTGTCGATGTTTTAGTAAAATTTCCCTTTATTCCCACCTCACACTTGTAGGTATATCACGATCTTACGTGATATAACTTAACCTATCTTACGATTTTATTTTTATTTGCGCACCGAACTAACTTACATTGGACTCCGCGTTTGTTTTAATATTTCAGTATTTTAAAGTTTTTTCTCATATTTTATATAATCTTGTTGATTTTTTTAGTATGTGTTTTACGATTTTTTTTTTTAAACTGTTCCGTCACCCTCTCGTTCTTCACGTCGTACGCGAAGGACTTCTCTGCAATCAGGATGACGCTGCACACGGTATCCTCGGGCATCGCGTCGTGGAACTCGCAAAGGATCTTGATGTTGGTTCTATCGTTGACCACCACCTGCTTCCGCTTCGTCGTGTTGATGACAAACATGGGTCTTTGTGCTTTGAATTCGCTGGGCGTGTAGTACATGTCGACGTTTCCCTCGGTCACGCGCTTGTAAGCGGTGTAAGCTTCGTAAAGTTTTAGATAATCATCTTTGGTCATGTCGAGGTTGTAATTCTCGCGCGGGAACACTTCGTTCCTCCCATTCTTGAGATAAACATTTTTGATCTTGGAGACGTCGAATTCGCAAACAGATTTTTCCTAAGTCTTACCGTTTCCAAGATAACCCCACTTCCGGTCGCCATTTTGGATTTCCGAGCATAGGTTCTATTCATATTTTACTTACATATAGGTGTACATGATGAATCACCAAACAGATTTTTCCTAAGTCTTACCGTTTCCAAGATAACCCCACTTCCGGTCGCCATTTTGGATTTCCGAGCATAGGTTCTATTCATACTTTTTCTCACATATAGGTGTACATGATGAATCACCAAACAGATTTTTCCTAAGTCCTACCGTTTCCAAGATAACCCCACTTCCGGTCGCCATTTTGGATTTCCGATCATAGGTTCTATTCATACTTTTTCTCACATATAGGTGTACATGATGAATCACCAAACAGATTTTTCCTAAGCCTTACCGTTTCCAAGATAACCTCACTTCCGGTCGCCATTTTGGATTTCCGATCATAGGTTCTATTCATACTTTTTCTCACATATAGGTGTACATGATGAATCACCAAACAGATTTTTCCTAAGTCCCACCGTTTCCAAGATAACCCCACTTCCGGTCGCCATTTTGGATTTCCGAGCATAGGTTCTATTCATATTTTACTTACATATAGGTGTACATGATGATTCACCAAACAGATTTTTCCTAAGTCTTACCGTTTCCAAGATAACCCCACTTCCGGTCGCCATTTTGGATTTCCCATCATAGGTTCTATTCATACTTTTTCTCACATATAGGTGTACATGATGAATCACCAAACAGATTTTTCCTAAGCCTTACCGTTTCCAAGATAACCCCACTTCCGGTCGCCATTTTGGATTTCCGATCATAGGTTCTATTCATACTTTTTCTCACATATAGGTGTACATGATGAATCACCAAACAGATTTTTCCTAAGTCATGAATTGGAGTGTTTTATGACAACCTATATTAATTCTCGTAAGAGAACAGAAAACACACACAAAAAAAAACAATACTGTGGTCACTACAACAAATAGTCTTCTTCAACCCCAATCCAACAACCCAAAAATCATCATCCTAACTAGAACCATGTAACTATCTGCCATGTGTTAGAGGTTTTGTGAACTAAGTGGTGCTTTGTTTGTGTGTAAAAAAAAATGCAATGCTTTTTGCACTTGGTTATCATCACCTAACATGTTATTAATTGTTTTTTTAAAATTAATTACAACTGAAAACTAATAATTAATATTATCTAAAGTTACTAATTAATATTATACAAGTAATTGATATATTTTTTTGTTCTTGTTGCTAGTGTTGGGTAATTATAGTTGTTGCAAAATATAGCTCTCGCGTATGACAGTTTCTGAGTTTTGTTGGGTATATAAGAACAATTATACACGACCTCTCTCGGTTCTCCTCCGTAGCCGTGCGTGTTAAGGCGTTTACTCGTTCTTGTCATTGTTCGTTCTACGTGTGGCCTATAGGTTCGAACCCGGTCGTGGTCGAAAGTTTTTCAGCTTGTCTAGGAGTCTTTAACAGTGTGTATATTTAATTCTCTGTGTTGAGTCTACGGATTCTGAACGGGGTTGTTTAATGTATATGTTGTTCTTGATATATATATATATATATATATATGGTGTTCATGTATGTATCCAAAGCACATTGGAAACAATATTCGATCATTAGCTGCGTTCAACCACTGCTGCGGTGGAGTGACCACCCCCTGTCCCCGGGGGTCCCCCCTGTCCCTGGACCCCGGTCCCCGGGGTCCTATCCCTGTCCCCGGGCTCGTGTTCCCGGTTAAGTTAGGTTAAGTTGTCTAATGTCTATGTCTATGTGTAATGTCTATGTCTATATGTAATGTCTATATGCAATGTCTATGTCCATGTCTCTGTCTTTGTAGGTTTTTTTTGTCCTAAGATTTTTTTTAACGCTGGACTTAGAAAATTTTCGATTGATGAAAAAAATTTGTACCATGACGACCTATGTTTATTTTGGTATGGGTGGACAGAGGACTTTTTGATTTCTCTGATTTTGGAGAAAGCAATGGCATCCACCACCAGTTTCAATCGTAAAAATGATAAAACTGAATGTGTTACTTGTGGGAAGCTAATCTCAAGGAACAATTTATCGGTACACAGGGCAAGATGTAGCGAAACAGGTTCGAGAATTAATCGATCGTTACCTTCTAAGTCTTGTGCTCGATGCGGAAAGATGATCAGCATTGCACATTTAAGTAAACACCTCAAAATTTGCAAACCATCGACCGAACAAGGAACATTGAAAAGGAAAATCGATGATTCAGAAACGGAAGCTTCCACTTCCAAGCAAATTAAATTATCTAATGAACGCAAACCAATTAGATCTGCATTTAACCGTCATATTCAGGATTTCTCTTTTACTTCGGAACCAGGCTGCGACATTCTTAGTTTCTTGCGTGAAACGAAAACATCCGTGATAAATATTCTAAAAAATAAATTGGAAAATAATTCCATAAAAGTATACGTTGATCTATTTTCCGAATACGAAAAAGTCGATGGTACAACAAGAGTCTTTTATCATCGAACAAAAAACCAGGCTCTTATTTGGCGGACGTCGATAATTTGGACGAATTTTATTCTGATCTTTCAAATGAGCTGGTTAAGAAACATGACGATTTCGAGGCTAAAGGGTCGGGATGGTCTCTGTGTGGAAGTCCTCACACGTTAACCGTTTACGTGAACCAATTCTCGCCTCTTCGCGCTTCCAGCTACGTTCCTCTTCCACCGAACATTCAACACAAGAGGGCTGTGTTAAATATACAGAACAGCGATAACAAGTGTTTCCTTTGGTGTGTGTTGACGGAACTTTACCCGATTCATTGGTTAAATCATCCAGAACGGGTTTATCATTACAAGCAGCATGAACCTGAACTGGAAAATGCAATGGCTGGCATCGAATACCCGGTGACCATTTCTGATATATCAAAATTCGAAACACGAGCACGAGATGCAGAACGAAAACGCTTAATCATCAACGTGTATTCCTACACGTTGGATAAACATGTCGTGCATCCCGTCAGGATAAGCGATGTCGACGATGACGATGCTCGTGTGATTAATCTTCTTCTAATTTCAAACGACAGTGTTCACCATTACTGTCTCATTCGTTCACTATCACGCTTAGTCAGAAGTCAATCAACCAAGCATGCAAACCACATCGAAGTTTGCCCAAGGTGTTTGAAAAACGTTCGACGATCGAAAACGAGTCGATTATCAAAATTACACCGGACGTCAGATTGCTATCGAGAAACTTGCCGAACATAAAATTTATTGCGGTGACAACAGACCGACTCGCATGTTGATGCAGAAATCAAAAGAGGTCGAAGAATTTAGGATGCATAAGGCATTGTTAGAGCATCCCGCAATCATCATTGCTGATTTTGAGTATTTTCTCAAACCGTTGTCGTACTGCGAACCAGACCCCGAACTTTCTTCCACAACACCGTATCAGTTGCACAAAGCCTCGAGTTTCGGATATGTTGTCGTGCGACAGGATAGGATAGATGAACCGTATGTTTACCGAGGACCAGACGTAATCAAACATTTTTTTGAAAAGATGGTTGAAGAGGTTGAGACTATTGGCAGCCTCTTACGCGAATCGAAACCAATGCTTCCATTATCCAGAGATGAACTTCAATCTCACAATAACATTGAAACGTGTCCGGTGTGCGATCAACGTTTCACCGACGAGAACCGGAAAGTATTTCACCATAATCACTTCACCGGAAACTACATCGGTGGAATCTGTAACACGTGTAATCTAAAGATCCAAAAACCTACGTTTGTCCCCATATACCTTCATAATGGCAGCGGTTACGACTTCCATCTCTTAATTCGGAATCTTGGATATGATAGACAAAAAATAAATATTCTAGCAGAGAATGAAGAAAGGTACATCAGTGTCAGCAAGCGAGTATTGATTCCGAGAACAAACGAAACTGTGGAGATGAGATTTTTAGATTCTTACAGATTTTTATCTGCGAGCTTGGACGCTCTTGCAAGCAAACTTTCGGCTGAACAATTTAGAATAATTTTCTAAATTTAGCTAATTTTCCCACCGTAGACATAGAAATGATTAGACGTAAAGGTATTTATCCTTACGAATATGTTAGTGATAATTCTAAATTTAACGACGACACTCTTCCACCTCAAAAAGAATTTTACAGTCGACTCAGAGAAAAAGGAATCACGGACGATGAATACGAACACGCGCAACGGATGTGGGACAAATTAGGATGTAGGACACTCGGCGATTAACACGATGCCTACTTAAAACTGGACGTGACGATACTCGCGGATGTTTTTCAAGCATTCAGGAAAACGTCGGCGAATATTTACAAATTAGATCCTGCATATTTTTACGGTCTCTCGGGCTTAGCGTGGTCTGCCATGTTATTACAGACAAAAATAAAACTCGAATTGATACCGGACGTGGACATGTTATATTTTATCGAGAGGGGGATACGAGGTGGAATGGTGCAATGCGTACAGAGACATGCAAAAGCAAATAACGTTCACATGACAGAAGAATACGATCCTAACGAACAATCGAAATACATATTTTATGTGGATGCAAATAATTTATACGGACATGCTATGATACAAAAACTTCCTTACGGCGGGTTCGAATGGGTGGGTACCACTTCCATTAACATTAATAATTTCAACGACTGTGAATTTGGCTTGTTTATAGAGGTGGACCTCGAATTCCCCGACCATCTACACGATTACTTCAAAGATCTACCTCCTGCACCCGAACTAAAATGTTCGCCTGATTCAAATCAACGTAAGCTTCTGTTAACATTGGATAGGAAAGAGAGATACGTTCTCCATTACAAAAATCTTCAATTCTTAATTGAGAAGGGAGTTCAAGTAATAAATGTGAGAAGAATAATGAAATTCAAACATTCCGAGTGGTTAAAACCTTACTTTAAAAAAATACGTATCATAGAACACGCGCCACGTCAGATTTAGATAAAGATTTTTTAAACTCATGAATAATGCTGTTTACGGAAAAACAATGGAGAATGTCAGGAAGCACGTGGACGTGAGATTAGTTCCCGATTCAAATAAATGTAGAAAATTAATAGCATCGCCGACATTCAAATCACGAAATATATATGATGAAAGCCTGGCCCTGTTTGTGATGGATAAAAAAATAATCAAGTTCAACAAACCAATCTACGTGGGTTCGACGGTTTTGGATTTATCTAAACTGCATATGTTTGAATTTCATTATAATGTCATGAAACCCTTCTATAATGAAAATATAACACTTTTGTACACGGACACGGACAGTTTTATTTATTCCGTACAGACATCTGACCTCTACAACAATTTGAAACAACCGAAAATGATTGATCATTTCGACACATCTTCCTTCCCTCAACCAAACAGATTTGATCTCCCTTCTCGCAATAAAAAAGTGCTTGGTAAAATGAAGGATGAATGCAACGGAGAAATCATTCTGGAGTTCGCCGGCTTACGTTCCAAAATGTATGTGGTGAAAACAGAAACCAGCATCACCAAAAAAGCCAAAGGTGTTGGTAAAATACCGTGAAAAACAAGCTTGTGTTCGAGGAGTACATCAATTGCCTCTATTCACAGTCGAGGATTCTACGTTTGGAGACAAGGATACAAAGCGTAGACCACGTGCTTACCACAAACAAAGTTAAGAAAATTGCGCTGGATCCGCATGATGAGAAAATATGTATTTTGTCTTGTGGAATCCACACGTTGCCTTGGGGACACTATCGTATAGAAATTAGTAAAAATTGTAGGCAATGCAAATGAAAAAAAACAACTTAAATAACTATAACTAAAATAAAAATAATAAACTTTAACTGTCTCACATACACAATAAATAAATAGCAAGGACAATGAATCTCTTTGGTTTCCGAAAGCAAACAATGGAGACTGTACACCGCACGACAGATCATGAATTTCTACCTTCCGTGTTAACTAAACTCAACGGTCTGTTGATCATTCACCTCAACAGCATTTGGACGAAATTGGATGAGGACGTGAGCAAGATTTTTTACGTCTTCAATAACAATTTACATTTCTACGAAATTCCGATCGACGGGAAACTTCGGATCACAGTGAATCCGGAGAACGAAGGGCGAAATATTAAAATTTCTAGCGGCAAGAACATTTTTCGAATGAAGCACGACAAGGTACTTTCTAACATGTACGATGTGTCTGCAGGAGATTGTCTATACGTGGAACTCCTCGGAGATTACGACAAACTCATTCCTCTCTTCGTAGAATTACGAATCGTCCATCCTATTATAAATAACTGTTAACAAAAATGCCTAACGACATTTTCGGCCACACCAAGCGTGTAGACCACGCAGAAGAGATTCTCATGTTGGACGTTCGAGTCAAAAAGGTGAGGAGCGATTTGATCGCTTTGCAGGAGACCTTAAACAAAAGTTTAGAGTCGGAGACCGCTACGCTCCAAACGCAATGTCTCGACCCCATTCTGAAAATCGATTCCGAACTGAAAACGCTCATAAAAAATTATGTTGACGTACCTTCTTACGACAACGTTCAAAATATACAGTTGAGCGTGGATTCGCTTCAAAATGATTTGGCCAAATTACAGCAATTTCAATCGAAAAATGAAGATTTGGAAAAATTGAAACTCGAAATCGAAGAACGAACTTCCGCAATAGAAAAGAATTTCTCTGAACTTCAAACCGTCGTGAAAGATATTGATGTAGAACGCTTGCATGTCGTCGTTTCCAAATTACAAGAAGAATTCGCCAGCACGTTGGAAGAAATCAAATCCAAGTTACAGACTTTGGAAGATACCATGACGAACCTACCATCGTCAGACGAACTGCAGGTCATCGGTAAAAGCGTCGCGAACATAAAAATTCAATTGGAGGGTTATCAAGATTTTGAACACATTCAAACCACCATCGCTACGCTTCAGGCGTCTCTGGAGTTGATCAACGAAGAAATTAAAAATATTCACGCTGAAGCAAGCGCGTTGACGAGCATTCAAGACATGTTAAGCACGGTTCAGCAGAAGATCGAATATTTAGAAAATTTGAACGTCGAATCCAATCTTGCTCATTTTCATCACGTGCTGGACAACATACTTGGAATCGTTACGGACGAGCGTGCCTTCGAGCGAAGATTTGGAAAAATTAAAAACGGCGGTGACGGCACTATCCGATTCGAGCGACATCAAAAGTTCATTGAGCGATCTCGAGAGTAGGGTGGCCAATCTCCCCACCTCCAAAGAATTACACGCTTTGAAAAGGAACATATCTCGAATGCTGAAACGACTAGAAACGGAAACGGCAAACGTGGAACAGATTCGAGACGAACTTGCTTCGCTGGTGTCGACGCTGCCCACTTCGCAGAGCGTCGCGGATCTTCACACGCAGTTTACAGAGATGCGAAGCATCGTGAACGATCTTACCGAGAAGAGCTCGAAATTGAATCAAGTCGAGAACCTTCAGAACATTGTCGTCAACATCAGAGATCAAGTTGGAGTGCTGTAATCCACGCAGGAATCGACGCTGGCCTCTTTCGGTGCCAAGTTGCAAGAACTCAACGAAATCTACAAGCAGTTGAACGTGGAGGTGAAAATCAAACCGTCATTTTCTGCCGTAACGGATACCATAGTCGAGCATTTGTTGCCCATCGAAAATAAACTCGGACACGTTCACAGTAATCTGCTCGGCGTCGACACTAAATTCGCCAAATTGTTCACCTTGCAAGCCATCGAAATCAACAGCGTACCCAATCAACAGAGAATCTCCACAAATTGTACATGTTACATCCTTATCATCCGTACTACAAGTTTCTCCTCGATGGCACGATTCAGATAAACGAATTTTCGTACTGGTCTCACGGCAGAAAAGTTAGCGTCCCCACCATGACCTTAATATCGAATCGTGGTGTTCAGAAAGCAGGAAATATTCCTCTGGCACGTTGGAACAAAACGCACAACATATATGAAATACACGAAGACGAAGATCTTACCGTTTTCGATGTGAGTGCCGGCGATAAGCTGATCATTCAAAACACGAGCGAGGTACCACCCTCTTTGAATCCCATCACGCTGGTGCTTCTCTTCAAACGTAATCTCTAAAAATGTCTAGTCAAGCCATCGTCGAAGAATTGCATAAACCTGCACGCCGCAACTACAACGTTTAGCGGTGGTAACCAAGGGCATCGACGACCTCTGGGAAAGCGACCTCGTCGAGATGAGCAGCGGCAAGTTAAAAAACGTACATAAATTGAACAAGGGCAACAAGTACCTCCTCACCGTCATAGACACATTTTCGAAATTCGCATGGGCTCTACCTTTGAAATCCAAAACGGGAACATGCGTCACGGAAGCATTCAAATTAATTTTTCGCGAAAGCGGCGGCAGACGACCTCGGTTTCTGCACACGGACAAGGGGAAGGAATTTTACAATGCCGTATTCCAAAAGTTTATTCGGAAACACGACGTTCGACATTACTCGACTTTCAGTCACATCAAAGCCAGCATCGTGGAAAGATTCAATCGCACTCTGAAATCGCGCATGTGGTCACGCTTTACGCTTCAGGGAAGCTACAAGTGGGTCACCATTCTTCCGGAACTCGTCAACGACTATAATCACACACGGCACAGAACGATAGGCATGAAGCCAGCTGACGTTACCAAGTCCGACGAGCAACGTTTAATTTCTAGCGTTTACTGTCCAAAGTACACATCCACGACAAAAAAAGCTAAATACAAAATTGGAGACCAGGTGAGGATCAGTAAATTGAAGCCAACGTTCGACAAGGGTTTCACACGAAACTGGAGCACGGAATTTTTACGGTGGTTCGAGTTTTACCCGGAAACCGACACACGTATATAATAAAAGATAGTAGCGGCGAGATTTTGAAAGGAAGATTTTACGAAGAGGAACTCTCTAAAACTAAATACCACGACACGTACCTTATCGAAAAAGTTTTGCGTAAGAGAGGTGACAAACTTTTGGTGAAATGGCTGGGACTTCCGGACACAAGTTGGATCGACGCGAACGAGGTGATTCTATGAGTACGTGGAACGTTGTGAAGCGTCTACCGGATTCGGAAAGTCAAACAAAAAAAAAGAACGGCGAGTTGCTCCCCGACAGCATCCGCTGTCTAATCGTAGGTCCTTCAGGGTGTGGGAAAACGACACTGCTCGTGGACAATTTTCTCCTCGCACCGAATTGGTTAGATTGGAAGAACAGGCACCTGTACGTGTTCTCGAAAAGTTTGGAGCAATCCAAATACCAGCAACTGATGAAACTGTACGATGGTCTGGACATTGCAACGTTCACTTCGGAAATAAAACCACTCGACGATTGTCGTGAAAATTCAGTCGTTGTATTCGACGATGTCATCCTGGAAAATCTAAATGAAATTCGCAACTTTTCACGCAAGGTCGTCACAAAGGAATGGATTGCTTTTACCTAGCTCAAACGTTTTCCAAAATTCCAAAACAGTTACTACGCGACAACGCTAATTTCATATGTTTGTTTCGACAAGACCACACCAATTTAAAACACGCACACGATGATTACGTAGGGGCTGACATGAATTACAATCTATTTTCTAAATTCTGCTCCCACTGTTGGAACAGTGACGATTTCGGATTCGTGACCATTGACATGACTCGAAAAGCAAACCATGGAAAATATAGGAATAAAATAAACGTTTATCTAGACGTCTCAAAGGCTAACAAGAGGACAATTTCAGATTTGCAACAAGAAGAAAAAAATCCAAAAAAATCAAAGGTCGTGAGAATCTAAAAAATAAAATTTGAAAAAAACGTTTTTTTTTTCAAACGTCTGACAAGCATATATAAAATAACCATTACAACAAAAAGTGAGTGTTAGAAAAAGTGGATAGTCTCAAGCGGGTGACAGCAAGAAAACTACGAGAACCGAACGTATAGGCTGAGAATTCGACGTTTCAGAAACGTTTCAACGTATATAGAAAAATGTCAAAACGTCAATTTCAAGAAGACGAAAATCTCAAGTTGCGTGATTACCTCGTGAAGCGCTTCAAAGGTTGGAAATCCGAGAATCGCGGATCCTACGAAGAGCAGAAACGTCAGGATCAACCTGTGATCGATGCCATCAGCGGTCTAGGTAAAGAAATTAAAAGTGTCACAGAACAAAATAAAAATTTGATCAACGAACTCGTACCACTTGCAGCTAAAAGTTACGCTGTACCCACGCCCATTTCGAGCATTCCTTCGACGCCGTTCGAACTGAAGGACGTGCCGGCACGACGTCGAGCCATAGGTACGTCGTCGTCTTCGGATAAGATCGAGTTGGGACCTTTGGCACGAGACTACCTGAGCACGGGGAAATTCGACAAGGATGAAGTGTTCGGATTGTATCTGAGCATGGAAACCAACGAAGGCGGTGTCGTGTGGAAGATTGGGAAATCGAAGGTGACCTTCGAAGGCAACGACATTAAAGTTAATTTAGGCGATAAGGATAGTTGGACCAGGTATCCGGGTACGGTGGGACTGTGGGAACTCGTTGCCAAAAAGCAGCCGAAAGAGTACACCGACGAAGATTACCAGAGTTACAAGGAAGTTCTAATCATGACGGATGCCATGTACCAGAACAACGATGCCTCGCAGAATAGGGTGAAATCGAGCAGCGGCGAGAAGTACAGAAATCTCATCAAACCGATTTGGAACGAGGTGAAGAGTGGAAGCGGCGTCAAACGCTACAACACGTTACCCAAAGAATTCGTTTGGGTGGACGACGTGAGGAAGCTCGTGGACCGATTGTTGGTGATAGCCGGCGAAGAGAATGCAGGCAATCGTAATTTCTACAACGAGAAGGTTGGCATCGTGGACATGATCAGCACCAAACTTTCCAACTTCATCGTGAACGACGACAAGGGCATAGGTTACCTGATCCAAATCATCAACACGCTGCCTCCGAGATTCTGGAACGTGGCCGAAGTAAAGGGACTCGTGAACGACATCATCAACAAGTTACCTTTCGAGATGCATTTACCTGGCTACCAGTACTGCGGACCGGGTACCAAACTCGAGAAAAGATTGGAGAGAGGAGACAAGGGTGTGAATCCGTTGGACGCTGCATGCAAAGATCACGACATCGCCTACAACACCACTCGCACCGATCTGGATGCACGTCACGAAGCAGACAAGAAATTGGAACATGCAGCTTTCGAAAGATTCGTCAGCAGAGACGCATCGTTGGGTGAAAGAGTTGCAGCACTGGGCACCACCATCGCCATGAACACGAAACAAAAATTTGGGTGGGGTGTGTAAATAAATAACATACAGTAAAAAAAACAACATGTCTCGTATAACTGATTTGCCGCACGAACTGTTATGTAAAATATTTAAACAGGCAGTAAACGGAGATGTTAATAAACTTGTAATCATAGCAAAAACGACGCCGGAGTTTCGTATCCCTTGTGAAATGGCTGTCAAGGACCATCTTCGGGAGATCAGTGGAATGAGGTGCGGTAATCTCGACACTCTTCTTTCGGCTGCAGGGGAAAAATTAAACGATAGGTTGGGTGAATTGCACGCGGCGAGGCAGGGGAGAAGACGATACACGGATGATTGACGCAAGTCTAAACAGGAGACCGAAGAAATCATCACGCACATCATTGCGTTTTCCGAAGCACGGACTTTCTTCCTCTAACACACACACACTGTCAAAAAAAAATTTTCGGTATATATATTAATAACACACATTGTGAAAAAAATTAAAATTCTCTAACACACACCTCTTCGATATGACGACTGAAAAAATGAGTGATCTCCAAGCATTAAAACAAATGCTAAATTTGTCAGTCGAGTATGTAAAAATTCAGGAATTGGAAGTCGGCAAACCTTACACGATAACTTCCGGTTCAATTGTTTCTACCCAGTATGGTCCCAAGGTGCGTCTGTTGCTCAACGGACAATACAGTCTATTTTACCAGATCGATACGTTAACATGTTATCCGACGAGAAGCTATCTATTTTAATCGAGAACAAAACTCGAATCGTGTACAAGGGGACAAAGGAACTTCTTGGTAAGAAAACAAAGCACGTAATAGAATTTGTGTAACGACTGCGCGGAGTATATATAAAATAACATACCTTGAAAAAAAAATTACACGAAACAAAAAAAAAATCTCAGAACTTTTATATATAAATAACATACCGTGAAAAAAAATTACACGAAACAAAAAAAATCTCAGAACATTTATATATATAAATAACATACCGTGAAAAAAATATATAGAGCATCAACATGAAACCCAAGGGTATCGTGTACCAGATACCATATTCAAATCTGAAAAATCTAGGTGCTCTCGATGGGTTACTCACCAAGAAACAACGCGAGAAGAAACGTTCTTGCTTGACGAAAGGACACGGAATGAAATTACTTCTCAGCACACCTCAATTGAGACGGTTGCAGCTTTCGCGGAAACAGCAAAAGATCGGAGGTTTCATATTCAGCATCCCGGCCATCCTGGCAGCATTGGGGGCCGTTGGAAGTTTGGCTGGCGGAAGCGCCGCCATCGCGAAAACAGTCATCGACTCGAAGAAGAACAAGGCGGAATTGGAAGAACAGAAACGTCATAATCTGGCCATGGAGAAGAAAGGGGGGAAGGGTGTGGGCGTAATGAAAAAGTTTAAAAAAAGAAACAGCAGCACTCACCAACCGAGACATTGAATCTCTTATCAAACTTTTACAAATCAAAAACTTCAGAGGAGTTTTCATGTCCGACTCGTTACCTTCAACCGTTATAAAAAGAGAATGCGGAGTAGTCAACTTGGACAGTCAAGAAAATCCAGGCACGCATTGGATATGTTACCACAAAAACGACAATAAAGCATTCGTTTTCGATTCTTTCGGAGGTGTTCCACCTACAAATTTAGTCCATTACCAGAAAACGAACAAAACCTCTATATACTACAACGACGAACGCATTCAAAATTTCGGAGACGTGAACTGCGGTCATCTCTGTCTCTCCATGCTCGCGTTTCTCTCTAAAATAAATAAGCCTACGATCAAAGATTTCCAGAAAGCATTGTGGAACCTTAAACACGATGGGCGTGTTCCATCTCACGAGCGAATCTTCGATCTTGAAACTCACGCTGCACGACGACATCGTCTATCCTAAATCCGTAGCTCTGCGTGCATTCTACAGCATGTACCTCATACCTAACGTCACGCAGCACAACAACAAAATTAGCGTCGGAAGCGAACATATCGTCGTCACGCCAGGCCAATACAATCTTTCCACTTTGCAAGCTCAGTTACCCAAAGGCACGTACCTTTCTCAAAATTCGGTCACGCACAGAGTGGAAATCGTGTCGGCGACGGAGACGGTGGACCTGGGCACCATGGGAGAACTTTTAGGTTTCGAGAACGACACAAAACCCGAAGCTGGCATCAAGCACGTAGCAACCAACATTCCTAAATTTCTAGCCATAAAGACTCTGAACGTACACTGCAACGTGGCGGAAGGCATGATCACGAAATCTTCGGACGGATTGCTGGGAAGTCACAAGCAGACGGGAATCATAGCCACGTTCAAACCCAGTTCCGAATTCATGGAACCGATCATCTACACGCCCTCTTCGCCGATCTATTTTCCAGTATGTCGCAACCGCATAGACGACATAGAGTTGGTGGTCACGAACGAGAAAGGAGAGGTGGTGGATTTCGCAGGTGCAACGACCACTGCCGTCCTGGAGATCAACGTATAATAAATAACACACAGTGAAAATGGAGCAAATCGAAAGTTACGAATTGCAATCTTTCCCTCCCAACCGTCGCACGTTCGCAAATTTGAACGAAGCAAACAGGGAGATCGAATACGACGTGGACGTAGGGGATGGGTTTGTTCATCCTCACAGAGCGGACCTCTACCTTCAATTCGACGTGGTGAAGAAGGAAAGCGGAGAAGCCTTTCCGCCCAATGCCAATTTGATACTCGTGGACAACTTCGTGCCTCACCTGTTCTCGCAGGTGGAGGTGAGGAAACACAACACCGTCATCGACAGAATCGATTATCCAGGCATCACGTCGACGGCAGTGGGAACGTTGAAATTATCCAAAATGGACGCAGCGTACTATCAAGCGGGAGGATTCGAAGCGGGGACCAAAATATCGACGAGAAGTCACACGGTGCTCTTTCTCATGCGTCTGCTGCCCGGATTCTTCTCGGACTACAAGGAGATCATGTGGAAGGGAGGACTGAGAATCACTTTACACTCAGATGGCTTCGACACTGAAATTCCTAGCCTCCCAACGAGGTGAGAATAAGAGTCTCTTCAAGGGCGCTTATTTATGCGTTTTCTCGTTCCTTCAGAATCTTCAAAAGTTTCCCGAATGAAATTTAATTACTTCTTACAGATTAATTTCATGTTAATCGTCGTAAAGTAGGTAATAGCGAGTAATTGTGCTTATATTTTAATCTCCCACACGTTATAGACTTTAGTTGAAGTAATATCATACGAAATCCTATAATTTTCTCCCGGCCCGGCGTCATGATGTTCATTTACGGTTCCGTTTCAATTATTTTCCTAAGGCGACCATAAAAAGTAGTTTTCTTTACCTTATTAGGCTAAAAACTCAAAAGAGTGGACTTAGACGCCTACAATTGTCATGGGTCAAGTGTAATCTCTCACGCGACGAGGATTTATGCTAAGTGACGAAGAAAATCCACGGCGGGTTATAGCATGACGTAGAGTAGTTTGTCCTCTTTTCCGTTTAACGCAATGCCTTATATATTTTTTTCCTTTATTCTCAGAACCGTACATTTATTTCACAGATAGCCAAGAAGTGTTTTCTAAATCAATAACCCAGTTAGTTTCAGTTTTGAATTTACATTTTACCTAAGAAAGACAAATGCGCCCCCCCCTATTTTGCCGACGGTTTCAGACCGGTCAAGGCAACCTCCTAGGGTCACACCCGGGATGTTTATGCTTTGCTTTGAGCAATTTTAATTTGATTTTTTTTGGTTAGTATGCTAAACCGTTTTTTCCATTTTTCTCCGTTTATTTAGATCAATTTGTTTCATGAAATATTTTTTTCCCATTTTCCCGTTACTGTTATCCTATTACTAATTTGGAACTTCATTTTCACTGGTTATTTATGCGCAAACAAACCTTGACTAGTGAGCCTTAACAGTGCGTCACTATGTCGCCTTGATTTATTCATCCATTTTTATGTATTTTTGTAATTAATGATCTTAACGTCATTGGAGCCATGTCATTTACTCTTTTATTATATCTTAGTGATCCCGAATTTACTTGTGGCTAGGTCCGTTTTAACAGTTGTGACGTTAATTGTTGAATTTTATTTTAGGCTAGGCATATTCAACGAATTCATTTGATTAAAATGCAACAACAGTTTTACATTTCAACGTTTTCGTAGTCGTCTAAACGTTTGAGAAAACATTTTTTTTTGTTTGGTTAGAGAAGAAAGAGAGTGGTTGAATAATTTCGAGAAGAACATCTTAATAGGGGGCAGTGTAACCACTATGTTATCGACGGGAACAAGGCAAGAACAACAATTCCACTATGCTATCGGGGTGAAGGGCGTTTTTTTCCATTATCAATTGTGTCCACAAACAAAACTTCGTGCCTGTCTGCATCCATACCTAGACCGAGAGATTCGAAAAGTTACTTGGTTGTTTCTCTCACTGCATTCTTTCAATTTTTGAATACTCACATGTTAGATATGAATGCACCGTTGACATCCTGTCTGATCATATATGTGTTTGGGTTGAGCCCCGCAACATTTCTTCATTTCATCTGATTTCTATATTGAACATTAAAAAACACACATTTTCCATTAACAGTATTTTATGTCATGCCTATACGCCTATACGTCATCCGACCTAGATCAGGATAGGTATTGTTCCATTTTTTTATTGCTCGGGTTCTTTTTTCCTATATGTAGAGCTATAGGTAAACATAGTAACTTAAGCCCTCAGAGTCGTAAACCGACAAAAGTACACCTCTGTCAACCGCCTCGTGTGGGGGTAGGGGGGACAATTGTAGTTGTTGGTGTAATGCACTTCGAGGCAGACCTGCCCCACTTCGTCAATTTCATCAAAACAACCATTATCCATCCACATCGTTACCATTAGCCAAAATAGCTTCGCTTCTTTTTTTTACAATTTTCGTAGTGATCTCCGTACGTCCTGGTCATTTGTAGATTAACAAAAAAAATGTCAGAAGTTTAAACACGCCATACCGGTGCAAGGTGTTTTTGTGATTGTTCTCCTCTATTGTTCAAAGTGTCCAATTTTCCCATATTCAAATACACACAAGTGTAGGGGATTCATGTCACATTAGTGATTTTAAATTGTATTCTCGGAGCCATGCACACATTTCCTAACATTGTTGCCTTGTAGTCGATGAGTTGTGCAGGTACAGCTGTGAAGTTGTTAATAAGACCCAACACAGACAAGTCCCCAACATTGCTTTTCAACATAGATTTCTAACTAGAAAATTGTTATAATTACAGTACACCCATATCAGTATACAATAACATGGTGCCATTTTTTCTGTTTCTGTTGCCAACAAAAGCAAATCTACAGACCACAGGTTCGAGAAACAAGTCATTAACTATATTTTGCATACATGCAAGTATGCCCCCGCGAGGTGTGCTATTGGAACACTCAATACATGTGAGAAGTGGAGTAAAATTTCTTTCTTTTATTTTGATGTCCATGCATTGATCTGAACCACCTTGTCCAACCAAAACAAAAGCTCCGGTCCCATCTGGAGACAGCAAAAACTGATATGTATGTTTATTCAGAAAAACCATCCATGGACAATACCGTTGCACCCTCCATGTGCATTTTCCTTGTTGGCTGAACGCGAAGATGCCCGAGACTGCTTTCGAAATTGCTTTCAGCCTCGCATCACGATACAGCAGTTTTCTAAAATTCTATTACTATTATTATCTACAACTATTTCATCACACACAATCAAAGGGGTAAAAGTCTCTCCTTCCCTCGCTTTTAGCCATCGTCCAGTGTCCTTATAGATAGCAGGTGAATCGTGACTAGCTAAAGTATTGAAATCGAAATATGAATTATCCGTTATAACCCACCCTTTTTTTTACATGCACACTCAATGACATTGAAATAAGCGGAAACACACCGCTATGCTTAAAAAAAATCCATTGTCCAACTGTATAGGTCGAGGTTCATAAGCCTCGTCGATCTCATGCCAGGGACTGCATATCTTGTGTACAGTTTATAGTGGCATCATATCCCTTCACTCGAGAGACTTGCAAGACAGCTCATTACTAGATCTGTTTTGTCCATAAGACAATGCTTGCTATAAGTAATGAAATTTTTATGCTGTTTAACCTAACAGCTGAGGAGCCAGGGCATTCCACATTTACCTTTGCTAGTGCAATATATTTCAATATTTTAAGTTATGCAATAATTTTGACATTATATTCATGTCCATTCCCCAAAACTAGATTTATATACACAAACAACTCGCTCTTGCAATATATTATCTATTGTGAAAGGTTCTCGCATGTTCGCGAAACAGGAAATACACGTCATAGCTTCCGTGAATTGAACGCAAAGTTACTGGGCCACGCAAGATACCGTAAGAAGAATTATATATTCCAAATGCAGGCATCATGCACAAATAGAATAATCGGGCTGAACTTACAGTCTAAAGCCACCATGTTCTGACATCAAGTATCAAAAACCTGTGATTATTTTATTATTTCAATTTCAATTTCAATTTTCCTTTATTAAAGGGCGAGGTTCAGCCTGTGGCTGTTCTACCACCTAACCCCGATGGATACATATACATACTAAATACATTCTACCTACTAAATGTTTGTACAATAACAAACAAGGAAGAAAGAGAGAAACATAAAGAAGACACAAAAAGAACAAATACAAAATTGAGAACAAAGGCTCGTCTACACACTAAAAATAATAATAATAATAAAAAGATTGAAAACAAATACACAAGGATACACAAATTAATTGACACAATTGTGCTTGGTGTCATATGGTTAAGAATAATACAAATTAATATTAATGTTATGTGTAGAAAACATATAAATGTTCTTAATATGCGAGAAAGGACAAAATATTGTTAAGGGTTGGCAACATGTAAGGGGAAAAGTAAACAAGCAAAATGAAGATGAAAATGCTTGTTATTAGGAAGTTGGTTCAGATATGCGAGCTATTATTCGTGAGTGCTGGAACACAGATATTGTTCATTTAACAATAGAGTTTTTAGTTTTTCTTTGAAGTTGTTGCGATTAGAGAGGGACGTCATGGAAGGAGGAAGTTCATTCCACGCTCTTGCAGCTGAATACGTAAATGATGATTCGAAAAGCACTAGTGTGTGCTTTGGAAGTTCAAGTTTCGATTTTCCCCTTGTTTTGTAATCATGTATTTCCCTTCTGAATTTTAATTTCTGGAATAGGTTTCTAGGTGTTTTGGTTTGTAAAAGATTATGAATAAAACAACACAGATGTAATTTTCGGCGTCTGGTCATGTTCAACATTTTGTTTGCGTTTAGGGTTGGGAGGATATGATCGTATTTTCTTATATGGTACACGAAACGGAAACATGAATTTTGGACTTTCTGGATTTTGGTTTTGTTTCGAACGGATAGATTTGGTCCGAAAATTACGTCGCAGTAGTCCAGTAAAGGAAAGATAAGTGATTGGATTAGTCTCATTTTAATCTCTGTTCTTTAAAGCTGTACAGCGATCTTAGCACGGCGTAAGCCTTTTTAATTTGTTCTTGTACATGAATATCCCAGTTAAGGTGTTCGTCGAAAATGACGCCTAGATTTTTCACATTTGTTGAATAAGGGATTATAGATGTGTCTAGTTTGATGCATATCTCGTTAGGATTTATAAGAGAGAGATTATTTCGGGAACCAATAAGAGAGAAAGTTGATTTTTGTGGGTTTATTTTTAGACCGTTACTTTTACACCAGGTATTTATGTTGGATAAATCATCATTGAGCAAAGCTAAGGCTGCATCCGGCGATTTCGGTCTAAAAGGAATTTGTAGTTGAGTGTCATCTGCGTAAAAATGAACTTTACTGTGATTGATTACGGTAGGTAAGTCGGCTGTAAAAATGGTATAGAGGAGAGGGGCTAGAATGGATCCCTGTGGGACACCAGTTTCCAATGGCAGGGTGCGAGAGAGAGGGGGCGTGGCAGCGTCTATGTATACTCTCTGTTGTCTGTTGTTCAGATACGATCTAAACCATTGGAGAGCGGGAGGTGAAAAATTGTAGTATTTTAATTTGCTCAAGAGCAGGTCATGATGGACACTGTCAAAGGCTTTAGTGAGATCCAGTAATACTAACGCTACTGCCATTCTCTTGTCGATTGATCGTAATAAATCGTCGGTTACTTTAAGTAAAGCCGTTGCCGTGCTGTGCGAGGGACGGAAACCGGATTGACATTTCGGAAGCAGATCTAGGTCATTAACGTGTTTGCGAGTTTGCTTGTTAACAATTTTTTCAGTGATTTTGGAAAATATAGGTAAGAGACTTATTGGTCGAAGGTCATTCAGGGACGTTATTACTTTTTTCTTTGGTATCGGAACAACACGTGCTGTCTTCCAGCTGGTCGGGTATTGTCCAGTCCGGAATGAGAAATTTACGATGTGCGTCAGGGGACGTAAGATGTGCGGTAATAACAGTTTAATCATTTTTATAGATATTCCATCATTACCAGATGCATTGGATGATATTTCGTTTATAGCTTTCATTGTTTCGGCTTCGTTTATTTCTTGCAGGTGGAAAGTTTGAGCGCTTTCGTTAAAAGTGTTGCCATCAAAGAACTCTCGAGTTTTGTTAACGGCATCTTCTGAGACATTCGCTTTGCTGCATACGCTAGAAAAATGCCGGTTAATTGAATCTACGTTTATCAGGTCGGAAGGTATCTCGTTCTTCATATTTTTACTATATACACCCCACGTTTTTATTTTTTTCCACAACTCTTTGCTGTTATTGTTGCATCGGAGGTGATGATTAAAATATGCTTTCTTTTCTTGCCGTTGGACCGAGGTGGTGAAGTTTCTCAGCTCTTTGTAATAGTCCCAGGTTAGGAGGTGAGTGAAATAGTTGGTGCAAGTTACCTTTTAAACCCTTTACATGTGTAGGAAAAAACTGCGTATAAGCTGTCTCATTCTCTCTCTGTCTATCGCCCGTGGCAATAACTTCTCAAAACTACAGGACTAATAACACAGTTACCATATACTTGGCTATTAGCTCCATTAGCAGTAATATTTATAATGTACTCACTTTCGACTTTGTTCTGCAACAGACGTCACTTTAATGTCCTGAGACTTTTTTACTCGACCACGCGCACCGTTCACATCTCACAATGGCCTACTGGTGCGAGCAATACAAGTCTCAACTTGTCCACCACACAACAACGTCACAAGCTACAGTTTTCCATCTCCCGCTGTTAGGTTGAAGGTGTGGACATTATTAGAACAGGTGGGAGTCCTACATAGGGTTGGGGTCCGACTTTGGTCACTTTCCTCTATAATATTTATTTTCATGAACACAATGTCAAGAGCATCTACCTCTAGCGCAGGTCGCTTGTTGCTGATATATTACAACTTACAGGCTAATAAGAGCTTATGCGAAAGCACCCCTGCTTGTCGAGCTGTAGAAGCCACAATTTTCCTAACCTATTTTTTTTTTATTTGTAAAATCCATCTAATGTCTGAAATAAAAAATGTTAAGGAAAATTTTTGCAAAACATCCCTGGCATTTGTTTCAACTTACTAGGACCCCAATTTCATAGGCTTGATCCTAGAAGTCACATGCACAGCCATGTATCCTTCGTAATCGCATACGGTAGTCAGCCAGATATTATCATAGGAGAATCACATTTCACCCTAGGATCCTACCCAAACTGATATTGCACAAGCTAGAAGAAACAGGGGCGGGATATTTTATGTTAATTACGGCAGCCTGTGTGCAGTTATAAGTTAATTATCAAAAGAGCGCTCTAATATAAGACAATACCACTTACAATATTCCCTAACATTCAATCAACATACCAGGTAAGATTCTATTTGTCCTTTTATACCCACCAAAACACCTAGTTTTTTTGTTTCCTCATAGATAGTGCTGACAGCGCCACCCAGCTCGAGATAGTTCCTTTGTTTGCTAACAGATGGCGCCCACTGTCCTCCTCCGCAAAATTTTCAATAAAAAAAACTCAAAATGCTAAATATCTCGAAAACGGTAAGAGATAGATCAAAAATGGCAATACCCTGAGAAGTATTGCTAGATGCCCCCTTGTCGATTTAGGTAATGTAGATTACGTATACCAAGTTTGGTGGTCCTAAGTCAAGGGGTGGGCCAACTTCCAAAAATTTCTAGACTTCATGAATTTCGAACGGATGGACGTGGGGTTTCTTGCGTTAACATCGTCTCGGTGTCCTCTGTCTTCCTCTACCAAAATTGTTATAGGTCGTCATAGAACCAAATTTACCACTCTACGTTTCCTCAATAAAAAAAATTAATATCTCGAAAACGGTAAGAGATAGAGCAAAACAGACCGCGATTTTTACTTCGAAGAAGCATTTCATGCTAGTATAGAATACCCATACCAATAATATGACCCACCCCCGAAATTTCAGGAGGTGGGCCATATCTCGAGAACGGTTAGAGATAGAGCAAAAACGATTAAAAATCGTAAAATGTTAACGAAAAGCACATGGTATAAGCTACCTGTATATGATGTTTTCAATAGTTGTTGTCTGGGAACCATGTTTTCCCACCCCCAAAATTTATCTTTCATAGACCATATCTCGAAAGCGGTAAGAGATAGAGCAAAACAGACTACGATTTTGTCTTCAAAGAAGCATTTTATGATAGTAGAGAATACCCATACCATACGATTAATATGGCCCACCCCCGAAATTTCGTCAGTGGGTCATATCTCGAGAACAGTTATAGATATATAAAAATAGTAAAATTTATTGCTAGATGCCCCACCCTTGTCGATATACCAAAGTTTTGGTGGTCCTAATTCAAAGGGGTGGGCCAACTCCCAATTTTTTTCCAGAAACCCCCATAGTAAAAGGCTATGACAAGAGCTCAGAAATTTTAATACTGTCTGATGCTATATACCAAAACAATGATGCTAGTCAGAATATACTTAAATCCAGGAGGGAGATCAACACAAAAGTTTGATTAAACTTTTATGGCACCAACTTAAAACTGGTAGTGGCATTAAACTTTAGAATACTCTACCCAAAGAGTTTGTGTGGGTGGATGATGTGAAAACTCATGGATAGATTGTTGTTCATAGCAGGAGAGGAAAAGGCTGGCAATAAAAATTTCCATAATGAAAAAAATAGGCATTGTAGATATGATTAGTTCTAAAGTAGCCAATTATATTTTAATTGACAGTAAAGCCATAGGTTACTTAATTAAAATTATTAATAATCCACCTCCCAAATTCTGGATGTATCAGGGTTTAGATAATTATATTATTAACAAACTTCCTTTAGAAATGCACTTACCTGGTTACCAATGCTGTGATCCAGGACTAAACTAGAACAAAGACTAGAGAAAAGAGACAAAGCAATTAATCGTTTGGATAAAGCTTGTAAAGAAACATGACATTGCCCACAATACTCACAATGACCTTAGTATTCGTCATAAGTCTGATCAAAAATTGTAACAAGTAGCATTTGGAAGATACACTGGCGAACTTTAAAAAAGGGTCTCCCTTCTCTCAGTTAGATTGGAAGCAACAAACAATAACCTATATTGAATTGGAAACACTCCTGCGTCAATGCCGAAACTCTATGCGAGATAGGGAAGGGCTGCACAGTTGTCAGTCGCGAACACCACACAGAAGAGCAATGTTAACCATGAGTCATCAAGGAATTAGCATAGCGTTTCTTCCTGTGGTCAATCGGCCTCGGAAAAAATATTTGTTCTCCATTTTGAGCTTTCAAGAAATCAGGTTCTGAGCTGGCGATTTATTTCCTTCATGAATGAAAATAGGTTGTTATTTTTTTTGTTTCTTTTCTCTCCTTTATCATTAGCTCTACAACAAATATAAAAAGAAAACGTTCAAAGAAGGTCGTTTCTTTCGGAACGTGACAGGCAATGTGATAACTTTACTCTTTTTACGACCACATTATATCCCTCTTGTTTACTTTCAACAATATGCTCTTAAATATTACCTACGCTTCGAAAATAGATTCCGGCCCCATTGGCAGAGTGGTTATAATATCACTACTACGCCAGGCGTACTGCATTCGAATTCTGGCCTGGGCATGGATTTGTGAGTGTCCATTCATCATTTTCATCATATCGTCACTAATCCAAATATTTGATTGAGTTTGATTGATTGAGTTTGTGTTTGTAGTCCACTTTATGCACAGTAAGTGCTAATCGGGACTGGACCTACAGTTTAAAGTGGATACCGAACCACTATGTGCCCCACCGGCTATCGAACGTGGGAACCCTCGTTCAAATGGCGACGATGCTACCACTGCGCCATTGGGGAGGCCTTCCCCATATTTGCAACTTAGCCAAAAGTGGCACAAGAAGCGAAGTAAAATAAAGCAAATCAATCAATCAATCTATCGAACATAGGGTCTCCGGTTTCATAGACCTGTATGCAAAGCAGTCAGTCATGAAGACCCTCGAAATTGAAATAGTAAGTGGAACAAAAAAACTGATATTAGAATATTTTAAGAGTTTATGCATATTAACAGTTCACGTCAACCTACAAAAATTTCACCTGTATTTTTTGATATATGGTTCTGCCCTAATATACCGTAATTAAACGTGCTTTTGCGATAAGAGTTACACATTTCCGTCTTGCAACACACAAGCTCGACTCGGCACGATATGTGCATTTTCTTGCCCTATTTATGTATTTTTATCTATTTAGTATGTATTATGTTGCATTTTTTCCTCTTGGTTAATCCGTGGAGATGAGAATGATTGAACAATTGATAACATGGATGTGATGTGGCAAACATGCCTTAATCATGGTTCGAACTTACGACCTCTGTCTTCAGAGCACGTTACAATCTGCCACGTGTGTCTTTTCATCTCCAGTCACCATTAATTTCAAGAGGTAGAAAACGACGTTACTCAAAAAAATTGTGTAAATGATTTCCATGACCATAAACATTTGTTGCACTTGTTGAGAAAAATCCATACCCTCGTAATGTTATAAGTAAACGTCGACCTAGTTGATGTTCCAGGAACTATTCCTTGCACGAAAATCACACTGTGCCTACAGGATTTACTACTGAACGCTTTCTCAAGCAATATAAATGTGCATCCCGATTTCCATTAATCGTTCACTCTTGGTATATTTTGAAGTCAGCTAATTCAAACATACGACCTTAAGACAGCTACACACTGCCAAAAAACTGCATTGTCAATCAAGTAATTACTGTATATCTATATATTTTATTTTTGGTATTGGAATATGTTTCCCCTTCACATTCTTATTTATGTTTGATTTGGTTTATTTTACATCGCTTTTCTGCCAATTTGGCTAAACGCGACGATAAGGATGAGCGATTAGATGATGAAATTGATGAACGGACAGTCACAATGAACACCGAACGAACACAATGCCAAGGCGGTGTTTAAGCAAGCTGTGTTATCCACTCTACCATGGAGGTCGAAATCCTTTTTAGTTAGGAGAAATAGTTCCTTGACAGCGAACTAATAACAATTAATATGCGTTACGTCAGAGTTATAATATTTTAAGTTTCTAACAATCAATTGGGATTTACTCTTAACCATTTTTTGCCTACATAAAATCTTCCACACAGTTAAGATCGTTTACACTCAGGACAACAGCGTTAAAATCTATGCTTTAAGAAATGATTAAGCACATTATGATGACGGAAAATAATAATTCACATGACTATATTGATGCATTACATCGGTGAAACATTAATTTTCGTTCAGGGAGAAATATTGAAAAACGAAGGGACCAATTTATTTATTTATTTTACTCCGCTTTCCTTCCACACATACACAGAGAGGGAAGGGTAGGAACACAAAAATCTTCCACAAATTGCCCATATCATGCCTGACAAAACTCCAACAGAAAGCTTTCCGGAAACAAGTTTACGCGCGCATATGGTAGTGGTGGCCTTGTCTGCAACAGCCGTCTCAATTGACAATGTTCAAAACTTAGAATTGAATATAGCCAAGATGAGAAATGAACTTAATAAATTCCGACAAATCCAAACAAGCACTTCAGAGCAATTGAAATACGAAATAAACAATCAAGCAAATATTATTCGTACCGAACTGCTTTCTATTATTCAAAATTTCAAAACGCAAGAGCATTACGAACAGATTAATGCTAGTATTCTCGAATTACGAGAGCAATTTCTATTTTTCGAAATTCCTACACTAGAAAATAATAGAAATGAATTGCAAACAGGTGAATTACACAGGACCATAACAGAAGCTCAAGCCAAACTGCTAACGTTGGAAGATTTTATCAACAATTTTCCTTCATCTTCCAAATTAACGCCATCGCACGCAGTGTTGCCAGTATCAAGTTACAGTTGGAGACTTATGAATATTTCGGGAACATACAGGGTACCATAGCTCATATTGAAGACACTTTGACAACCATGAGAAATGAATTGACAAATGTATAGGAAACTCTGGAATTAAAGTTGCCAGGCATAACCGAATCTTTAAACATAATTCAAGAACAGATTACCAAATTAGAAAATCTAAATACCGAATCTAAACTATCCCATTTTCATCATCTGACTGATGACATACAGAACAAATTAGAAACACTGTAGCAATATACGGCTACACAAGATGACATACAACAACTTAAAAATGCTTTAGCAATGTTGCAGATGATACGGAGTTGGATGCTGCCAAACAAGCTTTAACCACTCTTCAAAATACTGTAGCTAATTTACCAAATTCCCAGGAGTTAAGATCTGTAAAAAGAGCAGTAAATCGAATACTCAAGTCAGAGAACATCATGAACATTCAAGCGGAAATTGCTGTAATCCAAAACACCATCGCTACTTTGATTTCGAACCAGATAGTTAACAAACTTCATGCATTGTTTGAAGAAATCTGAAGTCAGCTACACGATCTTGCAAGCCAGAGTACAAAATTGAAACTTGTAGAAAGTTTACAGGAGATTATTTCTAACATTAAGCTATAAATTTGAACCCTCAAAACAAGTCAAGAATATGCTTTATCAAGATTTACTTCACAACGTCATGATCTCAAAGAATAATTTAAACAATTGTATGTCGATGTGAAAATCAAACCTAGCTACGATGAATTTGTACGCACCATAAACGAATATCAAGAATCAGTATTAAGCAGATTAGACGATCTTGAATTATGTCAGATTTTCACTGTTGAGATAGATAGAGTTGAAAGTGTAGAAAATGTATGAAGGCACTGTACTTGTGTTAATGCAGGTAAGGTTTACAAATTGTATCCCTATGCTCAGTCTCATGAATTTTTTTGTGATTGGAATATGAAGTTTTTTAAATTTGGCTATATAAAGAAGGGGAAACATAAAGAAGTACTAAATTTCACCATACAGAGAAAAGATGGTGTGAATAGAGCACCTATTGCATAATGGAATGAATCTGTAAAGAAATATAAAATACATGAGGATGAACAATTATCTGGTTTTCGTGTGGAAGCTGGTGACCCATTATTATTTGAAGTGAAACAATTATTCCCTGAAAGTAATGCATTTTATGTTATATTTTCTTATAGATCCCAATGACAAGACAAAGTATAGTTAATGAATTACACAGACCAGCTCGTCGCAACTACAAACGATTGAGTGTGGTGACGAAAGTTGTAGACAATTTGTTTCAATCTGATCTAATAGATATGAGCACAGGAACTAATTTACATAAGGTTAATCATGGTTACAAATATATACTCAAAGTTATTAATACATTCAGTGAATATGAGTGTTCTATTCCTCTAAAATCTAAGACAGGTACTAGTGTTACCGAGGTTTTAAAGTCCATATTTAGTGAGGGTAGGATACCGAATTATTTGCATACAGATAGAAGAAAAGAATTTTACAATTCGACATTTAGCAAGTTAATGCAAAAACTTACGGTAATATTAAACATTATTCTACATACAGCGATTTGAAATCCAGTATAGTGTAACGATTCAACAGAACATTAAAAAATCGCATGTGGAGGCAATTTACTCTACAGGGTAACTATAAATGGGTAAAAATTTTACCCGAGCTAGTTCCTAATTATAATAATCCAGTAGACAGAACTGTTCACATGAAACCTGCTGAGGTAACCAAGTCTTATAAGTCTAGGTTGATTTCTACTGTGTATTGTCAAAAACATAAATACACTACCAAGAAATCAAAATACAAAATAGGAGAACAGGTGAGAGTCAATAAATTTAAACATCTATTTGAAAAGGGATTCACCAAAAATTAGAGTACACAGTACACTGTATTTCAAGTTTTACCAGTTAATAGAAATACATATATCATAAAAGATAATTATAATATAATATTAAATGTCAGATTCTATGAAGAGGAACTGAGTAAAACAAAATGTCCAGATACAAGTAACTCATGAAGATGTACGAGGGTCTTAACATAGCTACATTTGCAACAAAAGTAAAACATCTCAATAATCTTTTGAAAAATTCTGTTGTAGTTCTTGATGATGTAATTCTAGAAATTCAAAAGGAAATCCGAATTTTTTTACACAGGGACGTCACAAAGGACTAGCCTGCTATTATTTCGCTCAAACTTATTCCAAAATTCCTAAAAATTACTACGAGATAATACAAACCTAATATGTTTGTTTCGTCAAGATCGTACTAATCTTATACATGTATATGAAGATTATGTGGGGGGTGACTTAAATTATAACCAATTTTCAAAATTCTGTTCATCGTGTTGGAACAGTGATGATTTTGGATTTGTTATTATCGACATGACTAGACTAGACATAACCTAACAATGGAAAATTCAGAAACAAAATCAACGACTTTCTTAACTTTGAAACGATATAAAATAACCTCTAATTAAAAATAAATTTTGTCAAATCATAAAATTGAAGATAATTTGAAATTACGTGATTATCTGACCAGACGATTCAATGGTTGGAAGATTGAAAACAGGGGCTTTTATGAAGAACACAAACGTCAAGACCAACCAATTATCGATACAATCAGTGGTCTCGGTAAATAGATTATGGGTGTGACACAACAAAATAAAAATTTCATAAATGAATTGGCACCTCTTATTGCTAAAAATTATGCAGACTTTCCTCCTACCCCATTATCTAGTATTCATACTCCTCTGACCCTACTAGAGCTATAAGAGAACCAGATAAAATTGAGTTGGTTCCCGTGGCAAGAGATTACCTGAGTACAGGCAAATTTGAACAAGATTAAGTGTTTGGATTGTATCCGACTGTTAAGACAAATGAGGGTGTGGTATCTAAAATTGGGAAATCTAGATTAACATTCGAAAGGGACAACATAAAAATTAATTTGGGTGTGAAATATAGCCGGTCTAGATATCCTGGCACTTCTGGATTATGGGAGCTCATCACCAAGAAACAACCAAAGAATTTTACAGAAAAATGTTATCAGAGTTACTCAGATATTTTGATACTATCTGATGCCTTATATCCAAATGATGATGCCAGTCAGAATAGAGTTAAATCGGGCAGTGGGGACAAACACAAGAATATTATTAAATCTCTCTGGAACCATCTTGAAACCGGTAGTGGTATCAAGTAATTCAAAACTTTACCTAAATAATTTGTGTGGATAGATGATGTGAGAAAACTCGTAGATTGATTGCTGGTTTTAGCAGGGGAGGAAAATCCTGGAAAAAATAATTTTTCAACGAGAAAATGGGTATCGTATACATGATTAGCAATAAACTAGCTCATTTTATTGCAAATGATCCCAAAGGTATAGGATACTTAATAAAATTATTAATACTCTCCCCCCAAAATTCTGCAATGAATCAGAAGTTCGAGGTTTGGTAAATGCAATTATTGATATGCTCACATTTGAGTTACATGTACCTGGTTACCAATACTGTGGTCCTAGGACATAACTTGAGAAACGATTAAAAGGGGGGACAGGGGAATCAATCCTCTCGATACAGCTTGTAAAGAACATGACATTGCATAGAACACACACAAAGATCTCGATATTCGCCACTTGGCTGATCAAAAATTGGAAGAGACTGCATTTGGAAGATTAACCAGCAGGGGTGCTTCTTTGGGTGAACGAAAAACAGCATTGGGTATAACCATTGTTATGAACGTAAAAAAATAGGATTGAGTCTGTAATATATATATATATATATGAATATAAATACCATTAAATAATAATAATAATAACAAACAACATGAAACCTAAAGGAATTGTCTACCAAATTCCATTTGATGATCTTAAAAGTTTAAAAATTAATCCAATTTTAACTAATAAAGCAACAGGAAAAGAAGAGACTATGTATAGCTAAAGGAAATGGAATGAAATTATTACTTAGTACACCACAATTAAAGTGTTTGCAAGATACAAGAAAAAAATTACACACTGGTGGATTCAAATTTAGCCATCCTAGCAGCTTTAGGGGCAGACTGGAGCTTAGCTGGTGGCAGTGCTGCTATTGCTAAAACTGTAATTGATTCAAAAAAGAATAAGGCAGAAATAGAAGAGCAGAAGCGTCATAATCTTGCCATGGAGAGAAAATTAGGCAATTGTGTGAAGTCCAGAGCACTCAGAAAATTAAAAAAAAAGAAGCGCTCACAAACCAAGATATTGAATCTTTAGTTAAAATATTTAAAATTCGACATTTTAGGGAGGTTTCACGTCTGATTCTCTCCCAAAAGACAGTCCCCACTCACGAGAATGTGGTGTGGTGAATGTGAACAAGTCCGAAAATATCGATACTCACTGGATATGCTATTATAAACAAAATAACAATGCTTTTATTTTCGATTCTTTCGGATGGGTACCGCCTAGATATTAATTCATTATTTTTAACATGTTAAGATATATTACAACGGAGAACGTATTCAAGATTTCTATCAAGTTATGTGTGATTTTGTTTTCATTACAATGCTTAGAATATTAAATCAAATACATGACATCAAATTACAAGATTTTCAAAAAACAGTGTTGAATATTAATTATGGGAATTTTTCATCTCTCAGCGAGACATCGGTATTGAAACTACATGTTCACGATGATATTATCTATCCAAAATTCATAGCTCTGAAAGCCTTCTTCAGCATGTATCTGATTCCAAATGTAAGAACCTACAACAATTCTTTATTTGTAGGTGATTAAAAAAATGTTATTCCTCCTGGACAATATAACTTATCTACTTTACAATCTGAACTTCCTAACGCTGTATTGCTATCTCAAAATTCTGTAAAATACAGAGTAGAGATCGTATCCACCAAAGAAAAAGTAGACCTATCTATAGTGGGCAAACTTCTAGGTTTCCCCAACAATAGCAAATTAGAAGCAGGTATTAGGCACATAGGTACATTTATACCAAAATACTTAGCTATAGAAACATTGAATATTCACTGTAAACATTGCTAAAGGAATGATTATCAGAGCAGAAGAAAATTCAGTTGGTAGCCACAATGAGACAGTTATCTTTGTTATATTTAAGGCAAATTCAGAATTTATGGAACCTATCAACTATTCCCCAATCCCACCAGTTTATTTCCCTGTTTCTCTTGATAACGTTAATTTCATGGAGATAACAATTACAAATAAGAAAAATGAGAACATCGATTTTGCTTCTGATATTACCACAGCAATAATAGAAATTAATATTTACATATACCACTGCAACGATAAAAAAATAATACACAAATAAATACCAAATGGAAAATATCGAGAGGTATGAGTTCCAACCATATCCTCCAAACAGGAGGACATTTGCTAACGTCAATGAATCGAATAAGGATATTCAATTTGACATCACAATGGGGGATGGTTTTATTCATCCACATAGATCGGATCTGTATTTAAATTTTGATATTGTTAAGAAAAATAATGGTGAATAATATCACCCTACTACTAATGTAAAATTTATAGATAATTTTGTTCCATTCTTATCCTCACAAATTGAAATCAGAAAGCATGGTACAGTCATTGAAAGAATTGATTAATTATCCTCGAATTACATCCACTACAGTGGAGACATTAAAATTATCCAAATCAGAGTGTATATATTATAAAGTTGGTGGGTTTGAAGCTGGAACACAAATTCAAGCAAAAGTCACACAGTACTGTTCCCCATGAGATTGCTATTTGACTTTTTCTCTGATTATAAAGAAATTATGTGGAAAGGTTGTTTAAGTATCATATTTCGCAGATCGCCCAATGATCATATTTCAATAATGAGATACAAAACTTTGAATACAGATGGAGCAGCCAATAATGCTAATTTCCCCGAAGCTGCAAAATGTGTGATTCAGTCTATAAAGTTATGCATGATTATAGTTGAATATAAAATCGAATTATGCTCCCAAATACAAAGCCAACATTCTGAAAAATCCTCAATTTCCATACAATTTTATACATATCAATGCATACAGTGGCCAGTGGGAGTAAATTCTTTGAATTCGATATTACTAATCAGTTTCAATCTCTACAATATGATATGCCAGAGTTTGTAGCTGTATTGTTTCAGACAGGGAGAGAAGCCATTCAGGAAAAAGATAGCAGCCAGTTTGATAATAGTAAAATTAAAAATTTATATCTGAAGGATGGTCGAAATGAGGTATTCCCACGTGAAAATTGCAATTTATACATTCAGATCAAGATTATTTGAAGTTATATGAAGCATTTAGTTCATTGAAGAGGGAACTGAAGGAAATATCGATATATGCATACTATAATCCGGACGAGTTTATAATTCACAGACCAATGTTTTATTAAATGCATCAACAAGAAAATTGGTACTTATTAATGATCGAACAAATATTAAGTTAACATGTGAGTTTCATGAAACTTTACCTGAAAATGCCATATGCAATACAAATTTAATTGTAGAGAAATCATACATTTATAATGTAAAGAATGAAATAGTGATAGAAAAATGTTAATTTTTATACTATTTAATACTAATATATATAATGCAATGTAATACAATATATTTTTATTTATTTTTATTTTAGAGTAAAAATTTAGCTTTAGGCTACTTTACTACTACCTAACTCAAATAGATATTACAATAAATAAGAAACATATTAAAAAGAAAACAATATTAATATTTATATGAATTTTTTAATTGATAAACGTTTATCAGAATATTTAATTGTGTTATAATATCCATTTTTCTTTAGTATGTACATTGCAATCTAATATTTGCAAATTTGTTATCATCCCCATTGAGGGCTATTTTTTTTATTGTATGCACACCAGCTAAATTGCTGGTCAGATTATATACAGACATGTTCTTTTGTTTTCTTTTCAAATAAACCTTCTTTAAAATCTTTCATCGTAAGTTCTCTTGTACATGGTCGACTTACACCCTTACCTCTTTTAATTTCTTCTTTGCCATCAATATTTAGGCAATACATTTTTTGTCTTGGACCAACAAATTCTGTTATTATAGACCCTGCTATCTCATCTCTCATTTTCCCAGGGACCATGTGGTTTTCAAGACTGTATATTGGATTATTTTTTGTATAATTACTAAAATCAAAATATTCTTTCATAGAAAGCAAGCCACTGTACAAATCAGGTGTTTCTATCACATACACAAAACTATCAGCATCCATGTATAGCATTTCAATTATTTCTTTGTATCTAGCTTTCATAATATCATCAAATTTATACATTTCAAATTTAGCTAATTCTAGGACGGTAACACCCACAGCTATCGGCATATTGAGCTTTACATTAATAAATCTTATTTCAATAAGAGTTAGATTGCAATCATCAATTTCTGTAAAACTCTTGAATCTAGGATCAGCAACAGGTCTTTGAAATATTTTTGGATCAAATGCCAAATTACATATTACTTGCTTCTTGCATTAATTTTCCAAATGTTGAATTATTCTTAAATTTAAAAAGATTTTGTTCAAAGTTTGATTTTGTTTTTATTCGATTCTTTGTATTTATATTAATATATTGAGATAAAAAATTTTCTTGTTTAAATTATAACCCTTTATGGACTTTGGTAAGTTTCATACCTTGCTCCAAATAATATTTTAACAGTCGATAATGTACATGATATGTTTTATATTTTCAAATGATAACACCAATTTTCTTTCCTCTGTACCTTGGACTTTCTGAGAAACTGGTGCCATAGCTAATCTGTGGTGATCGTCATGGACATCAGATGGACATTCCTAATCAACATTCAAGAATCAACCCTCTGGATGATCTTCAGGCCATATTAAGAAATCCATGTTTTCAAGTTCTTTCTTATTCATCCATTCGTAATCATAGATTGGCAGTAATTGGGTCATCGCACAACCATGTAAATTGTTCATATCGATCTAAAATATGTATTTAGATGGTTTGCGAGTATTGTAGCTAGGTAAACATACATTGTTAGCTTTTGCATTTCTTTAAGAACACTGCACTATACCACCACGTTTAGCAGATTCAAAAAATCATGAATTGGTCAATATCATTAATAAGACCAATTTCAATTTTATTATTTAAAGGCATAGCCTGCCAGGATAAACCAGGTGCTGTATACATAAAAACTGGTACTATTTCATATAATTTAATTGACTCACCAGAGTAGCCAAACTGCTGTATAAAAATTGATATGAATCCAAGAATCTAAGAACAACTTTTTTCCTTTTTCTAATTTGATAGTTTTCTCTATAGCAATATATTTATCTTTACTGCGTGGTATAATATTAATAATCCCTTAATCATATCCTAATTCTTTGATAAATAAATGTGCATCAAAATTTTGTAAATAGTGAATGAATACTGAATTGAAGTTAGGTTTCTGTATTTCCAACTTACATGAATTAAAAATTGTATGGATATATTCTCCATTAAAATGTTTATGGTGTCAAACTTTTGGATAATCTGAATTAAAATATCTATTACAGTATTTGCAACTTAAAACATTATAATATTCATGTTGTTATTCTGGTGTAAGATCCTTCATCGGTGTTTCTTGATGTAAGATTGGACCATATTTTTTACCCCACTCTAAAGGTTTTTGAATATATTTTTTAGCTGCATCTTCACCTCGATAAAAATATAATTCTGAATTATTTTTTCATATGTGTTTTTCAGTTTTAGTGCAACACCACAATATTTATGCTTAGCTGTATTTGTTGTGTATGATACATTCGAATCTGGAAAACATGTTGCTATTAGTTCTTGCATTATTTCTAAATGTGCATAAATTACAAATTTATGTTGTAACAATGAATTATAATTACAAAATGCTATACTTTCGGATGGAAATTTGTAAGTTACATGAGGATAGAGAAAACAATATTTAATATGTTCCTTTAATTTCTCTTCAAGTGTTTCCCCTATCTTCCATCACATTTTGTAAAGCATCGATCACATGTTGCTATTTTATTTGTGTTTAATGTTATTTGACTATGTTCCACTCTTCCTAGATCCTGTATGAGACAATAATGTTTCATGTTTCTCTCTGTAACACATAATAAATGTATAATATGTGTACCATCTGCTGCTGGAGAGTGACGCAATGGATAAATTTTATCTTTTTTATTAATACCATAAACATGCACAGCTATTGGTTGATTGTAGTATTCTTCATATTGTTTTTCAAATTGATTGATATCTTTCCAGATATCTACTCGATATTTTATGCCTGACATAGGTTTTTTAAACTCTGCTACATATTCAGAATAATTGTAATTAGATATATGACATTTATTGTGAGATGCTGGATGAAATTGGGTTATGAGACACCATAAAAACATTTATTGTCATTATTCTGAATATTCAACACAGTATTTTTGTTTTTGATCTGGTCGGGTAATTCAGTATAACAAGATCCACCTCCAAGAGTGACATATTTTTCTATTTTTAATTCTAGTTTAAGGTTTGTATCACGCAATCGCCATCCTGACCTTTATACTTGGATCTTTTCTTGTTTTAACTTTATAGTTCTTCACATTTTTTTTCATAAATATCATACAAAGAAATAATATTATTATAGTGTAAACAGAGCGTATAGAAGAGAAAGTGTGTTCACTTCGTTTTCTTCCCGTAAGCCAAGTGAATAGAGCGGTGCCCCACCGAAACACTGGCAGCACCTTCGCTTGAGAGCGTCTCGTGCTTGCAGTGCGGCCGCGCCTTACGTAGAGCGTTGTGTTTTGTTGTGCTAGAATAACATTGTGTACTTTTATTAATGACAACGTTGTTACGTTATTGAGTTTTGTATCGTTAGATTTGTGATTGATCCGTTGTGACTAATTTGTGTTGTGTTCAACGCATTATTATTGTGTTTGAGACAGCAGCGAGCGAAAACTACAAGATGCCTACGTGTTTCGTACCCGGCTGTAGATCTAGATATGACCGCTGTTCTTCAGGCAGTAGACATTTTTGTAGGCCACCTAAAGACAGTAATTTTCTCTCAAAATGGGAAAGTGCCATCCCTAGAAAAGATAAAAAACTAAGTCATAATTGCTATGTGTGTGATATTCATTTTTCCACTGACCTTTTAGTGAAAGTGGATTCGTTCATACTGGATGGCGATACAGTAGAAATTCCACGACAAAGGTGGAAATTAAAACCAGAAGCAGTTCCTCGTATATTTACTAATCTGCCCAAATACCTCTCTAAGACAGTTAAGAAGCGAAAATCTCCCATGAAAAGGCAATCCTTGCGGACAGATGATAATAAAGTACAGTATGCGCCAAAATATACAGTACTGAAATTAAAAGACGAACATTACATTGTTGCCATCTGTGAGTTTATTTATCCTGAAATAAACACTAACATACACACTATTAGCGAGTTTACAACTTTCTTTTCCCTACTGAGAACACGAGCGGCTGGAGCTATGCCCCATCGACAAACGCACATGCGCGTTCGAAGTGCGCGAGTTTGAGTATTGTATATTTTGGCGCATACCGTAAGTACTCGTCGCAATGTATCATTAAGCTTATCAGTAGAGGATGATTTGCTTCACACTGCGGATGCTAGCAACACAATAGCATTGCTAAAGAAAAAACTTAAGAATCAGAAACGCAATTTAATTAGAACGCAGAATAAACTAAAGGCTAAAATAAATTTGCTTGAAAAAGGCGTTCAAGATGCTAAATTAAAGACAACGGTCACACAGTCAAAACAGGTCGCGTCTCTTAGCAAAAATCAAAAAAATGTAATTGATACAATCTTAAAGAAATGCCAACTGAAAAGTAAGACAGGAATGAGATACAGTTCTGAGTTTATACTGGATTCTCTTCTATTAAAAATTAATTTCCCCAAGGGGTATAGACACGGTTTGCATCACGATTTGCTACCTTTGCCTTCTGAAGCTCACTTGAGAAAATTGGTGAAAGGTCTTAAATGTCATCGACGCTATAACACATTTTTTTAGTGAAAAGAATGAGAATGAGCGTAGCGGAAACCTGATTTTTGATGAAGTTAAACTTAGGGAAGCAATTCAGTTTAACTCGAATTCCTTAAAAATAGACGGCTTCGTTGATTTGGGAAATCTTACTCCAGACGAAAGCAAGAATCAATTAGCAAATCATGCTCTAGTTTTTATGTTTGTTCCTTTTCTGTATAATTGGATTCAACCCATAGCTATATATGCTAGCAGGAATGCCACCCCTGGTGACATTCTCACAAAAATACTTATCCAGGTAATCACACATTTGGAAAAAGCAGGGGTCAGAATTATTGGATTTATATCTGACGGTCGCCAATCTAACAAAAAGTTATGGAAATGCTTAGGAATTTCCAGAAACAGAAACAATCTTAAGTGCTCTATATCCAATCCAGCTGACTCTAGTAGAAAGCTTTGGGCATTTTCAGACGCACCACATATATTTAAATGCATAAGGAATAACTTCCATGATAAAGTGCAGGTGTACTATAATTGTGATATTGTTGATTATTCATTTTACAGAAAAGTGTATGAACATGATTCATGTACTACATTTTCAGGAATGAAAGCTTGCTACAAAGTGACCTCTGCTCATTTGGATATTAATTCATTCCAACGAACGAATGTAAGACTCGCAATGCAGCTGTTCAGCATATCTGTGGTTAATGGAATAAAATTTTATCGGAGTATTAATGCAGAGGGGTTAGAAGGCAGTGAAACAATGGAAAATTTCACAAGGGACTTAAACTGCCTGGTTGACGCATTAAATTCATTCACTCCTACACAGGCACTATATAAAGGATCAGAAGCACATACAACTTTAATAAAATGCAATGCTGTTCTTAGAGATAATCGAAATTCCTTCGCTTCAGAAAAAACCCTACAGTCCTTAAGAGTGACTTTAGAAAGTACTTTAGAAGTGTCCGAATATTTGTGGAAGAACAATTACAAGTACGTTTTGACAGGAAAATTTAATCAAGATCCCCTAGAACGCCATTTTGGTATATTGCGGTCATTCACTTGTGATGATCATCCCTCCACTGTGGATTTTCTGCACTTACACATGCTGCAATCAATTTACGTACCAGCAAAACTTGCTATATTTTCGGGTGGAAACTGTGAATACAGGACTGAATCTCCTCTGACGTCTTTTGTTAATCAAATGCGAACTCTGGCAAGATCAACCGAAAATAAAAATCTATCGGTGAAGAAGCAAGCTGAAAATATAATAAGGGAAAAAATTTCCATTTTTGAAGATCAAATTCAAATACCGGACTGGGAAAACAACATAACGAACTTAAATGAACAAAGTGTTGGTAAAGAATACTTGGTGTATTATTTGGTAGGATACATAGTGCGGTATATTTCCAAAGTGACGGATTGTAAACTGTGTACAACTTTTCTGCACGGGGAACCAACTAATGTACCTGCCTCACTTACGTTAATCCAAGGCTATGGTTCGGGCGACGGTTGTAAATACCTTACCTATGCATCGAAAAGTGTTTATGATGTGCTTTTACGAGTGGAAGAATTTGTTGCAGAAAAAATATCATGTGCTAATAGTTTATGGGGTGATATATTTTTTGAGTGTTTGGACAATTTAAATATAATTGCTGTAAAAAATTCGCAATTAGGATGCTGTGAAGATCATGTGCTGCGTACGCTACCTAAACCCGTATTTTACTATCTGAAATGTCGATTTTTCTTCCGCACCAAGGAGTTAAAAAAGAAATTAAGTGCCTCGAAGACAGCAAAATCATCTCGGAAATTCTCCAAACTATCCAGCAGCTGAGCTCTTCTCCAAACGTAAGTAACATGCATTTTTGTTTCTTATGTAGTTAGTTATGTAAACAACGCGAGCATCTTCCGCGCCGTCTCAAACGCCACCACTGCCATCTAGGCGGTGTACCACGGCAACTCAGGGAGTGCGCACACTATTTCTTCAATACGCTCTGGTGTAAAGTTAACACAGGGGTACCATGAATGTACTGCTGTTTTTCACTATGAGAACTTATATACATACAGCATAGATTAAAATATATTTTGGGAGAACATACTTTAAGTTTACTTTGAATTGCTTTTATAATTTTTTGTTTCAGTTTAGATAGAAAATTTGGAATATCTGAAGATTCATCATTTATGTCTGATGTGGTAGATGTTTTGGAATACAAAATTTTTGTTTTTTGGTTTCTGTTATTTTTTTTATAATTTGTATGTATATTTAATTTTATATTTTTTTAAAAAAATGATAGGTTTTATATAAAAATGAAAAATAAAATTTCTTAAGTTTTATGTATTTAATATTTTTAAATATTAGGTTTTATATATTATAAATTTTAAAAATTAAATTTCTTAGGTTTTATATATTTAATTATTTATTTAAAAAATGTTAGGTTTTATATATTCATTTTTCTTTTAAAAAATGATAGGTTTTTTATATTGAAATGTTTTATTAAAAAAAATTCTCATTTTTTGTATATTACTTTTTTTTTAAATTTTAAATATGTTTCTTAAAACCGAACACATTCATGGGCATTATTTCTTTTTTGGTTATTTATTTATCGAGTTTGGTTTCAAATTAAAGAGTTTATCAAATCAAAACCAATGCAAGAAATCCAACCTTTCTACGTAGCTCTGATCTCGAGATATAAATGTTTTAATAATTTGGAAACATTCAGAAGAGAAGAATGGAAAAAAGTCATCGTATACTGGTTCCCTTTCATGTCATGCAAGTACATATTGTTGACTTGTATGTAAAAATTAGAAGGTGTACTTGAAACGAAACATTACGGAGACAGAATGTTCTCGTCGGTTTGGAATGCAGACCTTACAAATTCCATTACTTGCCTCGTCCGTGGAAAGGTACCAGCCTGACAGACGGATATGAATCGACAGGTATTGGAATTTGTATAGCGAAGCAACCGAACCGATCTGAGAAGAACGGAAGGGAATTTCGGGATCAGTATTGGAGTTGGTTTTGGTGTGTGAACATCGAGGAAGAAAGCGCAGGTATGTACCTGGAGGACGGAGGCGTCTCTCCGAACATAGAATGGTCTGAGCCTTGTTACTAAACCTCTCGCTATTACCTTTTCTTAATTACACCCCGGTAATAAAATATATGAAATAAGGGAAGGAGGAAACATGGTAGAGGTACGGGCCTTTTTTTTGTAACTTTTAGTTGGTAGGTGCTAGTACAGGAAATATGTGCTTCAAAACGCGGGTTAGGAATTCTAAGGAAAAATGAACACGAATTAGAGTTATCTTTAACGAGGATTCAACAGCTGGCGGAACAAACGGTTCCGATTTCACCGTCTCGTCCAGTCACCAGGGCAAGGTCGCGATACATACAGCAGTTTTCCACCAACCCTGCACATTCCACGGACTGTGTTGCTATTATTCCTTCCACCGTTGTCAAGAATACTGAAGTCATGGCATTGAACATACCAAATTTTATTCAACCTGAAAAGTTTTCAGGGGCAAACCCCTTAGAAGTTGATCAATTTTTCACAACTTTTGAAAATATGGCGGATGCATTAACTTGGACCCCTGCAAAAAGAAAAGATTTCTTGCCTTTATTCTTCACTGGAATCGCTTTAGATTTTATAACGGGAATAAAATCTCAACCAGATTATGCAAATAAGGAGTATCAAACGCTCAAAACAGAAATTACCAACACTTTTAGGGACATTGGTCAACCTCTCCTGGTTGAAGATTTCTTAAAGGAACAAGTCCAACAAATTCAGGAAACCCCGCAAGCTTACATCTTGCGTAAGCATGCCTTGATTCAGAAATATCTCCCCCAAGCATCCGTGGATCAGGTAATTTATTACATTGTGAGGGGACTGCGTACGCAGTACCTTCAGGTAGCTTCCGACAAGAATTTTAATTCGGTGTATGAACTTCTACGGTTCATCAACAACTTGCAAAGAAAACAAACCCTTTTGGAAGAGCAAGCGTACAGAGAAGCTAGGGAATTAGCGGCGCTTAAATATACTCAAGGTCTAGTTGCATCAACAAATCAGATAGGATTACAAAACATAGTAACCCAACCTCCATAAAAGAACCTCAGACTAGCTCAAATAATCAACAGGAAATAAACATTCAACTGCAAACAAAAAAAAACGTTGTAACACAAGATCAATTAAAAGATTTGGAAATTAAAATGAATGAACTCCAAATTAATCATTTTCAGAATAGTGCACAAACGTTCAGAAATCGATCACAGCCTACTAGAACTAATAATAGATTTCCTGCACGCCAAAGATATAACGGTAGGAATAGTTCACATTCCCAAAGAAGTAACAATTTTTATAGATCAAATAATTCAAACAATGGTTACCAACGTGGGAACAGGGGACGTTCAAATTACCATAGAGGAGGTTATAGGCCATTCCAGAGACAACACCCTCAACAAGCTCAGAGATGGCAACCCTGCCAATACTGTTGCCCTCAACGTGAACAACATACAGCCCAGCAATATAATCAACAACTATATTACAATCAGACAGGTTCATCGGAACAACAATCACCTAATGCCTCTTTAAACTATTGAAACCCTATGAACGTGGGAACGGTCGTCAGGGGAAAAGTTCACATACAGTTCCCATAATTAAACAGAATAATCTTAGTTTTCTAGAAGCAACAGTAAATAGGAAACCTTGTAAAGTACTTGTAGACATAGGTGCAAATTGTAGTATAATAAATGATAACTTGGTTCCAACAAATGCAAAAAGAATAAACATAAATTCAACCATAGCAGGAATAAGTGGAAGTTCCATAACTGTCAGACAAATTGCCTTTATACGATTCCGAATCGGTGGGAAATTTTACTGTCACCCGTTCCGAATAGCTAATACAAAATTCCAGTATGCAATTTTGGGCAGAGATTTTTTAAATCTACATAAAGCAAACATATCGTTAGGAGATAATACGATCTCATTGCAGAGATTAGGGTATTCACCAAAATGGCAATTTTCCAGTGACGAAAACAAAGTACACACCATTCCTGATCAAATATTTCAAATGTTAGATTTAAATCAAAGTTCAACATTTGTAACAAAACATAAAATAACATTACAACCGAAATCCTCAACTTATGTAAAACTACGGCTATAAAACATCCAGATTGGGGCTAAATATAACACATTTGAACCGAATAAAGAATTGTTGGACTCATTAGATATTTTAGCACCTTATGCATTAGTTAATGAAGAAGAACCCCACATTTTGCTAACAAACACAAAAAATCATCCGTTAGTAATACAGAAAACACTCCAATTGGTTCAGCAAGAAGTAACCAAATAATTTCTGAAATTTATGACACTAACGTCAATGTGAATGCAAATAGTAGTCATAAAGTACATCATTCATTCGAGCAAGGTGACGAAAATTTAGACCAGGAAACCTTAAAACGACTCACTAAACATAGGAAATTTTATGACGTTAAACAAATTGATATAAATCCCGAACTAACAGAGGACCAAAAGCTCAAAATTCAAAATTTAATTTACAATTATGCAGATATCATGTATTGGAATCCTGAGTGCTTTTCTAAAACAAACGCAATGGAAGCACACATAGATGTTGCTGAATGTGTTCCTCCATTTGCTAGGCAATTTCCCATACCCATAAATTTAAGGGAAAAAATGAAAAATGAAATAACAAGACTTCAAGAACAACAGATCATTGAACCTTGTGAAAACTCACCATTTCGTCATCGCATATTCTTAGTTAAGAAACCAAATGGAACCTACAGACCAGTTTCAGACTCATGTAGTTTTTCCGAGAAATGCTGGACATACCGGAATTGAACTGGGTAGCAGATGATTGAGAAGATCAAAGGCAAGGGCAAAGTGAAAGCTGCACCCAAATTTCTCGAAGGCATATAACTACCTAGTAAAGGCCAGGAACTTATTCAAGGGAGTTAGGGCATGTTTTCCAGTTCACCAACAGATTTTTACAAACTCTTTTACCCTATATATATATATATATATATATATATATATGTCCAGGAATTAATTCGTGCGCCTGGACAAGAGATGGCGTAACGAGCGTATAGTCCCACAGTTCCGTGTATCCACACATGCGTTGAAGTCAGCGCGCATGTTCGTAGTATAGGGCAGTTGGTTGACGCGTCAACAACAGCAGTAGGGAGAACGCTACGTTTTAGGCCACCCCCAAAATTTTGGTTTACTTTTATTGTGTACACCTATACAGTAATATACTCAAAATCGAATTTTGACTGTTACAAAAGTGATATAATACAAGTGCAAAAAAAAAGTCAAAGCTCAAATTCCAATTTTCATAGTGCAAAATTGCTAATTTTCGAAAATCCCTCTATAACATTTGCTAAAATTTTATTTTTCAATAATTAAAGCGAAGTGCTAAGTTAAAAGTAAGTGCTAAGTTACTTCCGGTCTACTTCCGGTCCACTTCCGGTCTACTTCCGGTCTACTTCCGGTCTACTTCCGGTCCACTTCCGGTCTACTTATAAATTATTACAAATTTTAGCAAAATACCCCAGCATCTATTCGGTTCAGATCTGAACCGAAGATTCTGTATTTGTATATATCTATATCACCATATGTGTACTAATTTTTATTTCTTATACTGTTAGGTTTGTTAAAATAATTAATTATCTAAAATTTTATAGTTTTGAGAAGAATCCTAAACCTCAACATATTTCATGCAAATATATTAATAAAATAACCATATAAATATTTTCTAATTATGCCAATGAATGTGTTTGGTTTAAGAAACAACATATTCAACAAATAGAGAAAATTCCAGTCAACATGGATATTATAAAAAATATTCTTAGTAAACTGAGAAGTTTGGTCATCATTCATCTAAATAGTATCTGGTACCAAATTGATGAAGACACAGGGAAACAATTACATGTATTTAATAATAACAAACCATCATATAAAATTCCTGTCAGTGGGAAAATGCAAATAAGTATCTCTCCATCCAATGCAGCACTTGTACACATAGGTCGGAATTTGTATAGAATTAAGCATAATGCAATTAGTCCCGACACAACATACGAAGTGCAAGCAGGTGAATTCCTGTATGCTGAAACAATTGGGGAGTTAATAAATTAATTCCCCTCTTCATCGAAATAAGAATAATCTATGAATCTATGAATTTATGAAATATATAAAATACCGAAAACAAAATAATAATAAATAAATAAATAAAATAACAAATATATTATGGACATATTTGGGAACAGGAGAAGACAGGAAATACCGGATAATTCCAATGATATTGCTAGATTAGATGAACGTCTAAAAAAACTTAAATCAGATTTATTAATTTTACAAAATTCATTAAATGTGAATATACAAGCAGAAATCACAAATCTTCAAACTCAACTGATTGACCCCATAGTAAAAATTGATGGAGAACTCAAATCTCTACTGGAAAAATATACCAATTTAGCCTCAATAGACAATCTTCAAAACTTGGAGGAAAGTGTAGCCAAATTAAAAAATGAACTCAATAAATTTCGACAAATGCAGATAACCAATACCGAACAATTGAAACTGCAATTAAACGAGCAAGCGAATAGTATTCGCACCGAACTGCAAACCATTGTTCAGGGTATCAAAACTCAAGAGGAATTTGAACAAGTAAATGCGAGTATTACCAAATTACGAGAACAGGTTCAATCTTTCGAGATTCCTACACTGGAAAATATTAAAATAGAACTGCAGACAGATGAACTGCATTCAGCCATAACCGAAGTTCAAACCAAACTTCAAACATTGGAAGATTTTATTCATAACTTGCCTTCATCTACTGAACTGAATGCCATTGCTCGTAGTGTAACAAACATTAAATTGCAGCTGGAAACTTTTGAGGATTTTGGTAAGATACAAGCAACCATAGCTCACATCGAAGATACTCTTAAAACTATGAAAAATGAATTAATTACTGTACAGGAAACTCTGGAATCAAAATTGCCAGGTATCACCGAAACTTTAGCCCTAGTACAACAACAAGTTGCTAAATTAGAAAATCTCAATACCGAATCTGAATTATCTGATTTCCACCATCTCATAGATGACATACAGAATAAGTTAGAAACACTGCAGCAATCTACGCCTACTCAAGATGACATAACCCAACTGCAAGAAATTTTGAAAACTGTTGCATCTGCAACCGAACTGGATGCTGTAAAATTAACTTTGACCACACTTCAGAATACTGTAGCAGGGTTGCCTACTTCACAGGAAATAAGAGCCATGAAGAGAGCGGTAAATCGAATACTCAAATCTGAAGATATTAAAAATATTCAGGGGGAAATTGCACAAATCAAAGAAACTGTTGCTAATCTTCCCACCAACCAAATAATCAATGAACTAAACTTATTATTTATGGACATCAGAAATCAAGTACACGATCTCGCTAGCCAGAGTTCGAAATTGAAACTAGTAGAAAGTTTACAGCAGATTATCTCGAACATTAAGGTGCAAATTAGCACCATTGAAGCAGCACAAGAATCGAACTTATCGAATTTCGCCAATCAATTGCATGATTTGAAAGAACAATTCAGACAGGTATATGTGGATGTGAAAATTAAACCGGGTTACGATGAGTTGGTTCGTACTATCAGCGAACACCTGGAACCGGTATTAAGCAGATTAGACCATGCAGATTCTCGTCAGTTTTATTCTATGGAAATTGTTAGATAATAATAATAATAATAATAATAATAATAATAATAATAATAATAATAATAATAATAATAATAATAATCCTTTGCGCAACAGCCCGTTACAAAGTATTCCAAACACTCGAGAGCACTGGACATATGTTAATGCAGGTAATGTTTACAAATTATACCCGTACGCACAGGCACACGAATTTTTTGTTGATGGTCAACTTAGATTTTTGAAGTTTAGATTTCTAAATAATATAAAACATGTCGAAGTTCCCAAATTTACTATAATAAGAAAAGATGGTATACACAAAGCAGTTCAAATACCTATAGCATACTGGGATGAATCTGCCAACAAATATAAAATACATGAGGATGAACAATTATCGCTTTTTCATATTGGAACTGGTGATAAATTAATTTTTGACATAAAACAATTATACCCTGAGGTTAATCCATTTTATGTAATATTTTCTCTTCGCACTAGATGTCTAGACAAGGTATAGTTAATGAATTACACAGACCAGCCCGTCGTAATTACAAACGATTATCTGTGGTAACAAAAAGCATAGATGATCTGTGGGAGGGTGATCTGATAGAAATGTCTACGGGGGTTTTAAAAAATTTACATAAGATAAATCATGGTTACAAATATTTACTTACCGTGATAGATACATTTAGCAAATATGCATGGGCAATTCCTATAAAATCTAAAACAGCAACTTGTGTCGCTGAAGCTTTCAAATTTATTTTCGAGCAAGGTAGGATACCGAATTATTTGCACACAGATAGACGAAAAGAATTTTACAATTCCACATTTACCAAATTAATGAATCAACATAATATTAAACATTATTCTACATACAGTGATCTTAAAGCAAGTATAGTAGAACGATTCAACAGAACATTAAAAAATCTCATGTGGAAACAATTTACTCTACAGGGCAACTATAAATGGGTAGAAATTTTACCTGACCTAGTACATAATTACAATAATTCCATGCATAGAACCATACATATGAAACCTGCCGAGGTAACTCAATCTGATGAACAACGATTGATTTCTACTGTTTACTGTCATAAGTATAAATACACAACAGAGAAACCCAGATTTAAAATAGGAGATAAGGTGCGAGTTAGTAAATTTAAGCATTTATTTGAGAAAAGTTACACAAAAAATTGGAGCACCGAATTGTTTACAGTGGTTCGAGTTTTACCAGGCAACAGGTATACTTATATATTAAAAGATAATTATAATAAAATACTGAAAGGAAGATTTTATGAAGATGAACTCAGTAAAACAAAATATCCAGATACATATCTTATTGAAAAAATATTAAAGAAAAAGAATAACAAATTGTATGTAAAATGGCTAGGATTGCCAGAAAAACGTTGGATAGAGGCAAACCAGGTGATTCTATGATACCAACTTGGAACGTTGTGCAACGTTTGCCAGAGTTAATAGAAACTAGTAAAAAAAATGGTGAGTTGTTACCAGACAATATTAGGTGTCTTATTGTAGGCCCATCCGGTTGTGGTAAAACTACACTGCTGGTAGATAATTTCTTGCTTGCCCCTAATTGGTTAGACTGGAAAAATAGGCACCTGTATGTATTCTCAAAAAGTTTAGAACAACCAAAATACCAGCAACTCATGAAATTGTATAAGGGACTGGGTATAGCCACATTTGGATCAGAAATTAAACCTCTCGACCACTGTTTAGAAAATTCTGTTGTGGTATTCGATGATGTGATTCTGGAAAATCAAAATTTAATTCGAAATTTCTTCACTCAAGGTCGACACAGAGGAATAGATTGTCTTTATTTGGCTCAAACATATTCTAAGATTCCCAAACAGTTACTGAGGGATAATTCAAATTTAATATGTTTGTTTCGTCAAGATCACACTAACCTTAAACATGTTCATGATGATTATGTGGGGGGAGATTTAAATTACGACCAATTTTCCAAATTTTGTTCATCCTGTTGGAACGATTATGATTTTGGATTTGTTACAATCGACATGACTAGAAAACCTAACAATGGAAAATATAGAAACAAAATTAACGATTTCATGAACGTTAAATCGATATAAAAAACGTTAAAACGTTATAAAAATAACCTCTAATCAAAAAAATGACAAAACACAAAATAGAAGACAATTCTAAATTACGTGAGTACCTCACCAAACGATTCAAAGGTTGGAAATCAGAAAATCGAGGATTCTATGAACAACATAAAACGTCAAGATCAACCAATTATACATGCAATCAGTGGTCTTGGTAAAGAAATTAAAGGTTTGACAGAACAAAATAAAAATCTCATCAATGAATTGGTACCTCTTACTGCTAAAAATTATGCAGATTTTCCTCCTACACCATTATCTAGTATCCATACTCCCCTAACACTCCAACAGCCGCCCATTAAAACTATAGGTGAACCTGAGAAAATTGAGTTGTGTCCTCTGGCAAGAGATTACCTAAGTACTGGAAAATTTGAAAAAGATGAAGTGTTTGGATTGTATCCGACCGTGGAACCAAATGAAGGTGTAGTATGGAAAATTGGGAAATCTAGAGTAACATTTCAAGGCGATGATGTGAAAATAAATTTGGGTGAAAGAAATAGTTGGTCGACATACCCGGGAACTATAGGGTTGTGGGAACTGATTACCAAGAAACACCCTAAAGATTACACAGATGAAGATAACCAGAGTTACTCCGAAATTTTGATATTGTCCGATGCTCTATACCAAAATAATGATGCCAGTCAGAATAGAGTTAAATCGAGCAGTGGCGACAAATACAAAAATCTAATTAAACCGATCTGGAACCAACTTAAAACCGGTAGTGGTATCAAACAATATAATACTCTACCTAAAGAGTTTGTCTGGGTGGATGATGTGAGAAAACTCATAGATAGATTGCTGGTTATAGCCGGAGAAGAAAATGCTGGGAACAATAATTTCTATAATGAAAAAATAGGTATTGTAAACATGATCAGTGATAAATTAGCCAATTTTATTGTAAATGATCCAAAAGGTATAGGATACTTAATTAAAATTATCAATACTCTACCTCCTAAATTCTGGAATGTATCAGAAGGTCGAGGTTTGGTTAATGATATTATAAATAAACTTCAATTCGAATTACATGTACCTGGTTACCAGTACTGTGGTCCGGGCACCAAACTTGATAAACGATTAAAAAGAGGAGATAGGGGAATTAATCAACTTGATGCCGCTTGTAAAGATCATGATATTGCATACAATACACACACAGACCTCGACAATCGTCATGCAGCCGATCAAAAATTGGAGCATGCAGCATTTGGAAGATTAACCAGTAGAGATGCTTCTTTGGGTGAGAAAATAGCAGCATTGGGTACAACAATTGCTATGAACACAAAACAAAAATTAGGATGGGGTTTGTAGAAAATTAGTTAATTTTAGTTAGTAATTTAGTTTGTTAATATATAAATAAATACCCTTAAAAAATAATTTAAAAAAAATATGAAACCGAAAGGAGTAGTATATCAAATTCCATATCGGGATCTCAAAAATTTAAAAATTGTAAATTCAATTTTAACTAAAAAAACAACAGGAGAAAAAAAACAATGTATATCCAAAGGAAATGGGATGAAGTTATTACTTAGTACACCACAATTAAAACGATTGCAAAATATAAGAAAAAAAGCACATAGTGGTGGATTTATATTCAGCATTCCTGCTATCCTAGCTGCTTTGGGTGCTGTGGGAAGTTTAGCTGGTGGCAGTGCTGCTATTGCAAAAACTGTACTCGATTCAAAAAAAAATAAAGCCGAATTAGAGGAACAAAAACGCCATAATCTGGCTATGGAGAGCCCCCTACGAGGGGGCAGTGGTGTGAAATCCAGAGTACTCAGAAAATTAAAAAAAAGAAAAGCCGCTCACGAACCAAGACATTGAATCTTTAGTTAAAATATTTAAAATTCAACATTTCAGAGGAGTTTTCATGTCGGATTCTCTCCCTAAAAATAGTCACTCTCGAGAATGTGGTGTGGTCAATTTGGATAAGTCCGAAAATATTGGTACCCACTGGAACTGTTATTATAAACAAAACAACAATGCTTTTATTTTTGATTCTTTTGGAGGGAGACCACCTAGAGAATTAGTTAATTATTTAAAATATTGTAATATTTATTACAACGACCAGCGCATACAAGATTTTGATCAAATTATATGTGGTCATATTTGTATTACGATGCTAAGAATATTAAATAAAATACCACACATAAAATTACAAGATTTTCAGAAAGCAGTATTATACATAAAGTATGGGAATTTTTCATCTTTCTAGTGAAACTTCGATGTTGGAACTGCATCTCCACGATGATATTATATATCCAAAATCTATAGCTCTGAGAGCATTCTACAGCATGTATCTGATTCCGAATGTAACTAACTACAACAATACTATATTAGTAGGTAACGAGAAAATTATTATTCCTCCTGGACAATATAACTTATCTACTTTACAATCTGAACTTCCAAACACTGTACTACTATCTCAAAATTCTGTAACACACAGAGTGGAGATTGTATCCACCAATGAAACAGTAGGTCTATCTAACATGGGTGAACTTCTAGGATTTGAGAACAATTCAAAATTAGAACCTGGTACTAGACACATAGGTAAATTTATACCGAAATTCTTAGCTATCGAGACGTTGAATGTTCACTGTAATATTGCTAAAGGAATGATTATCAAAGCCGAAAAAAATTCAATTGGAACTCACAAGGAAACAGGTATCGTAGCTACATTTAAACCGAATTCTGAATCTATGGAACCTATTTTCTATTCCCCAATCTCACCAATCTATTTTCCTGTTTACTATGATAAAGTTAATTACATAGAGATAAGAATTACAAATGAGAAAAACGAGATAGTCGATTTTGCCGGTGCTAATACCACTGCAATAATAGAAATTAATATTTAAAATATATAAATAAATACCAAGATGGAAAATATCGAGAGTTATGAATTACAGTCCTTCCCACCAAACAGGAGGACATTTGCTAATCTTAATCAACCGAATAAGGAAGTACAGTTTGATATTTCTGTCGGGGACGGATTTATTCATCCTCATAGATCCGATCTGTATATAAAATTTTATATTGTAAAACAAAGTAATGGTGAAGAATATCCCCTCCCTGGGGCTAATATAAAACTTATAGACAATTTTGTTCCATTCTTATTTTCTCAAATTGAAGTCAGAAAGCATGGTACAGTTATTGACAGGATTGATTGTCCTGGAATTACATCCACTACTGTGGCAACATTAAAATTATCAAAATCAGAAAGTGCATATTATAAAACAGGTGGATTCGAAGCTGGAACAAAAATTATGACAAAAAGTCACACAGTACTGTTCCCCATGAGATTGCTATTTGGTTTTTTCTCCGATTATAAAGAAATTATGTGGAAAGGTGGTTTAAGCATCATATTTCGCAGATCACCCAATGATTATAATGCTATAATGAGATATAAAACTTTAAATGCAGATGGAACAGCCAACGACGCTAGTTTACCCGAAGTTGCAAAATGTGTGATCCAGTCTATGGAGTTACGCATGCCTATAGTTGAATATGAATCGAATTATGCTCTGAAGTACAAATCCAACATTTTGAAAAATCCTCAAATTCCAATACAATTTTATACATATCAATGCATACAGAAACCTGTAGAGGGTAAATTTTTCGAGTACGACATTACTAATCAGTTCCAATCTCTACAATATGACATGCCAGATTTGTAGCCGTATTGTTTCAGACAGGGAGAGATGACAATCAGGAAAAAGATAGCAGCAAATTTGATAACTGTAAAATTAAAAATATATATCTTAAGAATGGTAGGAATGAGGTATTCCCACGTGAAAATTACAATTTAAATATTACAGAACAAGATTATTTAAAATTATATGAAGCATATTCTGCATTTAAAAGAGTAACTGAAGGAAATATCGATATGTATTATAACCCAGACGAGTTCATAGTTCACAGACCTATGTTTTTAATAAATGCATCAAAAAGAAAATTGGTGGTTATCAATGATCGAAGTAATATTAAGTTAATATGTGAATTTCATGAACCATTACCTGAAAATACCATATGTAGTGCAATTTTAATTGTGGAGAAATCATACATATATGATGTAAAAAATGAAAGAGTGATAGAACAATTTTAACAAAATAGAATAAAATAGAACAAAATATAATAGAACAGTGTTAGGTTGCTGTATTATTTAAAACAAAATATTAATTATATAAAATAAATTATGTAATATTTGCATTAATTTTTGAATTTATAGAATAATTTTAATAAAAATATAATAGAATAAAATAATTTTAAATTGTTGTAATATTTATGTTAATTTTTGAATTTATAACATTTAAAACAAATTTTTAATGTATTATAGTGTCCATATTCTCTAGTATGGATATTGCAATTTAATACTTGCAATTTATTATCATTCCCATCAAGAGCTATTTTATTTTCTATTGTAGTATAAACACCATCTAATTTACTAGTAAGATGGTAGGCAGGCATGTATATTTTTTTATTTTTATTTTTTAAACATTGTTTGAAATCATCTATTGCAAGTTTTCTTGTACATGCCTGTTTTACACCCTTAGCTTTTTTAATTTCTTTTTCTTCCCCATCCATTTTCATGCAATACATTTTCGATCTGAGTCCGGCAAATTCTGATATTATGGACCCTGCTGCCTTATCTTTCATTTTCCCAGGGATCATCTGGTTTTCAATATTGTATAATGGATGATTTTCTGGATAATTGCTAAAATCAAAATATTTATTTATAGAGAACAAGTCATTGTATAAATTATTTGTTTCTATCTCATATACAAAACTATCAGTATCCATATAAGCTACTTTAATTCTATTTTTGTATTTAGGTTTCATAACATCAGAATGAAATTTATACATTTCCAATTTTCATAATTCTAAAACTGTAACACCGACAGCTATCGGTGCATCACACATTATATTAGTGTTGGATCTTTCAATAAGAATTAGATTATTAGTAATTTTTGTAAAACCTTTATATGTGGGGTCGGCAATAAGTTTCAGAAGTTTTTTTTCGGTCTGATACCAAATTACACCTCACTCGAGTTCTTTTGTTCTCTAAACATTTTCCATATATGGAATTACTCATTAATTTATAAAGATTTTTTTCAACTTTAGAATTTGTTTGTATTCGATTATTTGTATTTTTCTCAATATATTGAGCTAACCATCTTTGTTTATCAAATTTTAACCCTTTATGGATTTTTGTTAATTTCATACCATGTTTCAAATAATACTGTAACAGTCGATAATGAAGTACATAATTATTTTTATTTTCAAATGATAATATCAATTTTGTTTCCTCTGTACCTGGTACTTTTTGAGAAACTGGTGCCATAGCAAAACCATGGTGTCGGTCATGTAGATGTGATGGATATTCCAAATCAACTTCCAGTAGACAACCTTTTGCATGATCTTCAGACCAGTGTAAGAAATCTTTGTCTTCAAGTTCTGTATCTGTCATCCATTCGTAATTGCCAATTGGTAGTGATTGATTCATGACATAACCATATAAATTGTTCATGTCAATATATAAAATATATTTAAATTTTTTATTAGCATTATAATTTCTAGATAAATATTTATTATTTGCTTTTGCATATCTTAAAGGACACTGGACTATACCACCACGCTTACCAGATTCAACAAACATGAACTGTTCGATATCGGTAACAAGACCAATTTCAACCTCTGTATTTAAAAGCATAGCTTGCCAGGATAAACCAGGTGTTGTATACATAAAAACAGGATCCAAATTGTATTTCTTGAAACAACGATTTCGAAAAATCTCGAACACATCAGCTAACAAAAGACCATCCAGTTTTAAATAGATATCATGATAATCTCCCATTGTTTTACAATTTAATATATTCCAAATTGCCTGTGCATATTGATAATCTATTTCACTACATTCTTTATCCTGAAGATGGTTATAAAATTTATTTTTCGGTGGTAACTGTGTCTCATTAAATTTATCAAAACTATCCATGTATTGATAGGGGTAAACTCCTTTTCTTTTTAGCAATTCCATATTAACATTATTAAAATATTTTCTTGTGTGAATAAATTCATCATCGGATAATTGTTTCACCAGATTTGCCAAACTACTAGATAGAAACTGATATGAATCTAGAAACCTAAGTTTAATTATTTGTCTATTTTCTAATCTGATAGTTTTTTCTATGGTAATATATTTATCTTTACTGCGTGGTATAATATTAATATTTTCTGTATCATATCCTAATTCTTTGATAAATAAATGTGCATCAAAATTTTGTAAATTATGAATAAATACTGGAATAAAATTTGGTTTCTTTATTTTCAAGTTACATGAATTGCAAATTGTTTCAATATATTCTCCATTAAAATGGTTATGGTGTTTAACTTTTGGATGAAATAAATTAAAATTATTTTTACAATATTTGCATTGTTTGGTATCATAATGTTTCTGATGTTGTTCTGGTGTAAGTTTATTCATCAATTTTGTATTATATAAAATTGGAGCAAAATCTTTTACCCACTCTCTAAGTTTTTCAATAAATATTCGAGATGCATTTTTACCTCTATAAATAAATAATTGTTGTGGATTATTTTCTTCATAAGTTTTTACTAATTTTAGTACAAAACCACAAGATTCATGGTTAGCTATATTTGTTGTATATGATTCATTTGGATCGGGAAGACATGTTTGCATCGGTATCTGTATTGTTTCAAAATCAGCATAGATTACAAATGGATGTTGTACCAGCGATTCATAATTAGAAAATTTTATACTTTTGGATGGAAATTTGTAAGTTGCATGGGGATAATAATAACATTTTTCTATAACTGTGTCAAGAAAGTGTCCATGTTGATCATAGACTACATTTTCGTAGCAAGGGGTAGGCTGTAGAGGAAGAAAGTTCATCCGCCCCTAAGACATCTTACTTCTTTTCGACATGCTGACCTCCGTGGCATAGTGGTTATCGCAGCCTGCTACGAAGCCTGGGATCCTGGGTTCGAATCCCGGCCTGGGCATGGGTGTTATTTGTGAATGTCATTTCATCAATTTCGTCGTGCCATCACTCATCCTCACTTTCGCTATTAGCCAAAAGTGGTAGAAATTAACTAAATCAATCTATAAATCATTTCTTATCACAAAGTGTGTGAAGACCTCAAATGTCCTTTTAAAGAAAACCGAAAAACATAGACAAATATTGTGTGTGTTAGTGTTATAAAAAATTAACAAAGTGACAAAAATTTTATTCGAAGTTAACATTATACACAGGGGCTCAATCTATGTGGTAGATTTTCGTAATGAACAGTTACAGGAGTAGGGCCTACCCGATGGCGCAGTGGTAGGATCGTCGCCTGTGATCAAGGGGTCCCGGGTTCGATTCCCGGGGAGGGCACATAGTCTCTCGGATCCCACTTTAAAGTTTAGGTCCAGTCCCGATTAATCTTTCTGTGCATAAAGTGGACTTAAAAAACACCAACTCAGTTACAGGAGTGACACTGTCGTGTTTCGCCACAAATGCAAATGCTGAGCATGTAAAGATTTTAATGCTATACGAGTAAATTGATGAAAATATGTGTACTCAAGAATCGGTCGTCATCGTCGTGAATGTGCCATGATGACAATCTAAAAATATGAAAATAATCGCTATCAAACTCCGTGTATTTTCAACTATCTCTGGTAGAACCTTTTCTGTAGTATGCATAATTCCCAGTCACATTTCGCTTTCATAGGTCATCTCCAATTTATCCACAGAAAAATAATATATAATATTGTTAATATTTTAGCTATTAAACACATTGTTTAGTGTGAAAAAAATTGCAGCAGAAGGTGTTGTTTTTCATCCCTCCCAACCTCACAAGCATTCACAAAGCAATAACTCTTTGGTCAGATATTTCAGATTTTAAATACATTTTTGATAACAATCATATATAAGACGGAGGCAGCGATAACTCCCCCCCTCCTTCCCTCAACTGAGGTGTTAAAGAAGGAGATCATGCCTTGTCGACATCTAAAACAAAATCACCCCCTGGAAGTAAAATTAAATAACCCGTGAACATAAGAATAAATTACGATGCTTCTAAAACTAAGTGATCAGTCAGGCACGTTTAGACACGACGTTCAAATTTAAGAGGAGAACTAAAAATAAAATAGAATGTCATCCGTTCTTCCCTTCCCACGTCACAAGTGCTTCATATGTTGTCTTTTGTAAAAGAAAAATGAATGACAAGATTTTTTCATATCTCAATTTTCTATTTGTCATTACTATAGGTTGGAATATAAACAAAAAAATATACACTTCAAAGTTAGTAGCACTAAAAACCGAAAGCGCGTCCTTCTGTTCTTCAACACAGAAAACAAATTTGTCAATAAAATGCAAGGAGAGAAGTACAACTTACCAGTCTATTGTTTCTATATCAGGGAATTGACTTCAGTAGAGTGATCTTCCCACCTGACTTTTCCTGTACTATCAGCCATTTAAAATGCAGCTGTTCTCTGGACAATAGCGTACCACCTGACCAAGAAGGAAGGTGGGAAAGGACTGGGATTCCAAGAATATGATAGATATGTACTATGTCTGAGGTGGGTACTCTTTTTCGCAAGGCCAATGACCTTCTTGATTGCGGGGGTCCCTAACGAGGGATTATTTCCACAAAGACCAAAGTAGCGGTCAGCAGGATATTTGCAAATTGATCTTGATCCGAAATCGCTCTGCTCCTGAACGAGACCTTGGCTACTGTGTTGGCAAAGTGTATGCGGCTTCCTGACCTACGTCGTCTCTTGCTTCAGCTTGGAATGTTGGTTTATGTCAAGAAACTGAACACTATCTAAAAAAAAAATAGGTTGGGATATTCACTTTCTCATCGCTGTATGTTTCAAAATAGACTAACCTCTTCCCTCTGAAGCTAGTTGAGGAGGCGTCGTGAGCGTCTCCCGCGGAGAGCCTAATTTTATCTTTCTGAAATTCTGAAAAATAATTTGCACAGTTGGAATGAAATGCCAACTTCACGGAGCCACGGTGGTCTAGTCTGACTGCCACGCAGGAGACCCGAGTTCGATCCCTAGGGTGGGAATTTTTCCGGCCTTGTTTCCGCACAAAGCGGCTGCGGGGCTCGCCCAACCTCAAATCAACGGGCACCTAGGGACAACTCTGCAGGGAGTAAAGCCGACCGGAACGCGGTGCTGATTACAGCAACTCCAAAATGGCAGAGAAACCCTAAATGTGCCTACATGGCCCCTTGGCATTCGCACGGGGAATGAAATGCGACGTTATAAACTTTTGAGACACATACAAGGACGCATTAAAAATATCCGCAATGCATCGATCACAATTTCCACGTAACTTTCAAATTTTTCGGAAAAGCGCTGGTCCAGGGAACCCTGGCTTGACTACGACCGTGGCCCCGGGCGCTGAAAGATAAGAAATTTCGAGAGACGTTGTTGCCAAATTTGCTGCAAGAGCGCAGATTCGGGCAGGCGGTGGGGTGTCAACTTTCATCTGAGGATCTTGTGTTTGCCTGGATCTCATTCACAGGGGGCGGCTAATTCAAATTTCTCTGATATTGATAAATAATTTGCACATCTAGATTGAATAATAGAAAAAACTGCGACATTTTACGACACGCGTAGTATGTTCGTAGTTAAGTGGTATAAGTGCTGAATTTTGTGCGAAGCGGTTATGGGCGAAAGATCGAAACACTGGGAAGAACGTTAGACAAATGGTAGAGATAATTGAGGACAGGAGAAATATATATTTTTCTGTTATGTTGGGAAGGGGGCGCCGTAAAGTTGTTATTCCACCACTGAGGGAAAGCACCGATGTCAGTCTCTCGTCTTGTCTGGAAGGAGAGGTTTACGTTCTCGGTCTTGTCTCCACTTGTAAATAAATGACTATCTTTTACTGGGTCTTGTCTTGAAGTGTAAATACCCGTTCTGTTCGATTCTCCTACTAGATTTTTACAGAAGACTGTCTCGTTCTTGGTCTCGTTTCGACAAGTCTTGGAGGATCTAGTCTCGCCTCGTCGTAGATGGAAAAGAAGAGATATACAATTAAGTTCTTCTCTAACCCCTGGTCTCCCACTCCATTCCCACCGGAGTACACCGGGTTTATTGTTTCCCACCGACCTCGCCTGTAAGTACAAAACCTGGTAGATTCAATGGAAACATGGAGACGTGGCTGCAATTCTAATCTACATGTCAATCTTTGTGTCACGTACTTCTTGCTGGTAGCGAAAACGTGAGGCTACGTTGATCCAACTAGCGCAAAAATATGTTTTTTTTATTTCTTTTCAAAACCAGAGATAAGTTCGAAAAAATAGTCTCATTTTTAGCATGGGACCGAGACGGCAAAAATACTATATTGCCCCCCCCCCCCGGTTCCGACGTCCCTGGTAAAGGCTGTGTGGAATTAAAATAAACCATTAATTTCAATTCTTGCTTGCAAACTCGTGAGGAAATAAATATGGACATTTTTAGAACCAGCATTATAGCATGCTGGGCTGTTTCCTTGCCAGATGAACGCTGAGTTCTTGGGAAAAAACGGGTGAAAGTCGCTGTGGAATTCGTTTTGGATTTATCTACTCTATGTGATCAAAAGTATCCGGACACACCGCGAAACGTGTGTTTATCATAGAGGGCGACACCGTACTGCCATCTACCTAGTGGAACACATAGGCAGCGAACTCAGTAGTCTGCAGACAGTGTGAGACAGCAGTATGGGATGGTCTGAGGAAATCACAGACTTTCAACGTGGTCAGTTGGTTGGGTGCCACTTGTGTAGGAAGTCTGTGTGTGAGATTTCCACCCTCCTAAACATCCCTCTGTCCACTGATTCCAACGGTATAGTGAAGGGACGTAAACAACCCAAAAGCGTGTAGGATAACCTCCCATGTTGACCTCCAGAGACCTTTGAGTGTTGAAGAGTGTCGTACAGCATTATCGTCAATCATTCTTCGCCACCATCACACAGGAATTCCGAACTGCATCAGGATCTACTCCAAGAACCATTACTGTTTGACGCAAGGTGCGGCAACTTGGTTTCCATGGCCGAGCAGCTGCCCACAAGTCAAACATTACACAGACAAATGCAAAACGCCGCCTCGTGTGGTGCAAGGAGCGTCGAAACTGGACCATAGAGCAGTGGAAAACCGTTGTGTGGTGTTATAAATCACAGTACACAATGTGGCTATCCGATGGTAGGGTGTGTGTGTGGAGAAAGCCTGGTGAACGATATCTACCAGCCTGTATAGTGCCGACAGTAAAATTCGGAGGTGACGGGGTTACAGTGTGGTCATGTTTCTCCTGGAGGGGGCTTGGCCCCCTTGTTGCCTTACATGGCAATGTCAGAGCACAAGCTTTCGTTGGCATTTTAACAGCTTTCATGCTGCCTACCCTCGAAGACCAGTTCGGGGATGACCATTGTGTCTTTCAACACGACCGAGCACCCGTCCATACTGCAGGGCTTGTGGAGGAGTGGTTTGACGACAACAACGTCCCACTAATGGACTGACCTGCGCAGAGTCCTGATTTAAATTCCATAGAACATCTCTGGGATGTGTTGGAATGCCGACTTCGTGCTAGACCCCACCGATCCACATCAATACCTCTTCTCATTTTGGCACTCTGCGAGGAATGGGCTGCCATTCCTCAGGAAACCTTCCGGCACCTGATTGAAAGTTGGCCTGTAAAAGTGAACGCTGTCATCAAGGCTAAGGGTGGGCCAACACTGTCTTGACTGCCAGTGTTGAAGATGGAGGGTTGCCCAAACTTTTACTTTATTTTCAGGTGGATGTCCGGATACTTTTGATCACATAGAGTACATTGAAGCAGGTAGGGGTATTTGAACAATTTCTTCTTGTACACTCGCCTCAATGAGTACTTCGGCAGTTTCTTTCTTTATACAGCATATTTGCAGAAGATACAATTCAAAATACAAGTGTATCAATATACCCAGTATAAAACACAACTTATTACTAACTTCGTTGACCCTGTACTCTTCCCTTCTGTGTAAGGCTCTTACTTCTAGTGGCCTACACAGCAGCGACCGTAACACATTAAAAAGTCTTGCAACATTTCAAGAAAACCTTTCTTTGAATACCCTGGGTTTCAGAAAAGTTAACATAATAAAAATCTAAATGTCAGAAGACATTTTAAAGTGTTATAAGTACGGCTGGGAAGTTAGGAAAAATCCGTTCTTTTCCTAGTGTCCGAAGACGAGGCCCAACATAATTCTATATGTTCATTTTGGGTCATTGTAAGCCAAAAGAAGGTTTTTTTTGTCCTTTTTTCCTTTTTTGGCATTTTTTGGCTGATGGTTCCCTTTTTAGCCTTTTTTAAGGTCTTAACGGCGTTTTTTTTTGCAACTTCACCTTCTTTCGATTACGTTTTTACTGCCCATTCTCAATTCGAATCATCATGATTTCATCACCTCTTAAACATCCTTCTGTAGAAAATAAATAAAATGAAAAAAGAAAGAAAGAAATATATTTGAACCATCCCTGAAACGAGAGAAAATCATTTTTGGACGACAGAAGCAGGTACGGTACAAGGTGTAACTTGTCTGGAGGGTCGCGCTGTAAGTTGCAACTTTCTCTTCTTTTGAAGGTTTCAGTTTCTTCGCAGTGTTTTTTCCATACCACCAGAATTTTTTATTTTTTTATTCAATAAAATATGTAATTGAAACTGAAGTTATTAATTAATTTGGATCACATTTATACGCCTTTTTTTCCGTTATTAGGGCCTTTTTTTGACACTTTTAGATATTTCTTTTGACAATTTATAGATCTTCAACTTCCAAGCCCTAGTTATAAGGCTACATGAGAATGTGGGAGTTGTTTAATATTATTAAAATAATGTGATGTGATGAGTTAGTATGACTTGTTAACTAATTTTTATTATTTTAGAATAGACTTTTCCAAGTATCGGTATCGGTATCGGTATTGGTGGGTATTGGTGTGAGTATCGACGACGGTATCGGTTCAAAGTGATATCGGCTCAGCCCTAACAATGATACAATAAATTGAATAATTTTCGTCATGTGAGTAGAAACCTGTTTACATAATCATCAAAATTGCAGAGGATCCGCCCAAATGGAGTAGTAATGGCAAATTTTAAGTTGATGTCATGCTCAGTTTAATCGGGGCTGAGGACAGTGTTTGAAATGGGATGTGAATCACTCCTCAATGTTCCGTGTCACTACCAAAAATTCAACCAGGGATCCCTCGATTACAAGGTTAAATATTTCTTTTATTGGAGAGTTTCAAATATTTTTGCAAGCAGCCCACATTTATCTAATATATAGGTAAGATCAAATGCATTATTGTTAATTGAAATTTAAAAACGTATGCACAGAAATCTTCTTACCCAGAAGTGTGCAAGAGCGTTTACTTCAAAGGTCTTTTGTATCAAGGCATCAGTAGTTTCCAGAAACGACTTTCCAGATACAATTCCAGCATTGCTGATGAGCATAGAAAACAACAAAATCTTGACAAAGCAATCTAAAATTACCATAATAATTCATTTAAATAAATTTGTAATGACGATATTCAGTTTTAACTCTCCTTTCAACACCATAAACGCTCGAAAAACAGCTATTTATCCAGAATGTATACAATCATGGAGAATGGGTGATTGCACCATCAGACTTACAGTTGTTACAGACTTCACAGAACTGTTTGGATGGAAAATCATTCCATGACTCCAACATCACATATATGACTTTTTCGCCTCGAAGAAAGTTGCCAGAACGGTGAGCAAGGGGCATCGAGAAAAGTAGGCAATACTTTGAGGAATAAATATATTTTTGCAATATCATAATATTTTTTCTTCCTAATGCTCAGAACGTTTCCAATACATTGGAATGTTTATATATGTTATTAGGGTTGGTGTATGAGTGTCAAATAAATGAATAAAATAAAATTTCAGTCTTCACAATTTCAGGTTTCTTATAAACTTCAGTTCAGTCAGAAATGTTACAGACATAGCTACATGCTATTCCTCCATTCCTCTTTATCATTCGAACTGTTTCCTGTGCTCCTGAAATTAGAAGTATGTAAATGTATGCATATACCGGGCGGTCCATTTATAATGATAAAATGGAATATCGAATGCAGAATGCATACAATCAAAAAATTGCGCAGAATAAAAGTTTGATACTATTGAGGGGGTAAGTCAATGACGCAAAAATTTTTGTCGCTGTCACACACCCCTCAAAGGATTGGGGGGTAAATGTGAAAATTCAAATGGTACACCCCAATTCGTTTTACATATTTGGATTCCGTGTTGAAACAGAAGTACTTTTTGTAAACTTCGAAAATTTATAAACATTTGGTAGTTTCAGATTCATTTTGTTCCCTTTATGTAATAACAGTTTTGGTTTTCGTTGAGAACATTGCATAAAAGATTGAAATAGAAGGGATTGTGAATTGTCATGCGCTGTTATTTATTTTGAATTACCTATGGATTTGAAGGGATAAGGCTTTGAATATTTCAAGGACGTTCAACACCTTGTTAGTTATGTTAGTAAAAAAGTGACCTTGTGTTTTATTAAATCTACGAAGGATCTGAGATTTTTTTACCGTACAATATTTGTGTAGGAGTGAAATAATGTAAATTTCCTCCTCCGTAGTCGAGCGGGTTAAGGCGTTCACTCGTCTTGAGATCGTTCGCTGCGGGACGGCGTAGTTTCGAATCCGGCTCTGGTCGGAATTTATTCGGCCTACGTATAGGGCCGGTGGCAACTAACCATCGTGAGGAAATTGGGGAGCTCAGAATGAGTGAGCGTAATCCGGTCGAGACGACCTACTATAACGGCTGGGGATACGTCGGGCTGACCCCCCGACTATTCCACTACTGGTTGAAGATCTCCACGCTTAGAGGTGACGAAGGAAAGTGTGGGAGGGAGACCGGCAGTCGGTAGGTATGCCAAGGCCCTTCATGGGCTGTCGCGCAAAGGGAAGGATCTCCTGTACATTGGCAGGGTACCAATGATTTAGTAGTATCACGTTTGTCGAATTGAGAAGTAGGTTTGTAAAATGGTGCGTTTGTCAATACAAGCAAAAGTTGATATCATTCTGCTTTACGGTGAAGCACATCAGAATGTTGAAGCTACAAGAACTTTGTACAGCAATCGATTCGAGGACCGAGATACTCCAGGCATTGCAACCTTCTACCGGATAGTGAAAAAATTCACGGAAACTGGCAGTATTCATTCAAAATCTAAGACCAGGAGGAAAACTGTTACAAATGAAGATGCTGTAATTAATGTTTTAAGTGCTGTTGCTTACAATCCCCACATCAGCACAAGGCAAATATCCCTGGGTTCCGGAATTTCTAAAACCAGTACTCTGCGAATTCTGAGAAGTTTCAAGTTCCATCCGTACCGTATGTCTTTGCACCAGGAACGTCATGGCGAAGACTTTCAAAATCGTTTAAATTTGTACAATTGGGCGACGCAACAGATGCAAATGAATGAACAATTCTTTTCATCGGTGTTATTCTCTGACGAATCGACATTCACCAACCATGGTAATATCAACAGACACAATATGCATTAATGGTCTGTTGAAAATCCGCATTGGATTCGAGAAGTTGAACACCAAAGACCTTGGAGTGTAAATGTTTGGTGCGGAATAATTGGAAGCCGATTGATTGGACCATATTTCATTGAAAGCACATTAAGTGGACAAAAGTGCACAGAAGTTTTGGTAAATATTCTGCCAGGCCTGTTATAAGAATTGCCACTGCACCAGCGCCGCAACATGTGGTATCAACATGATGGTTGTCCAGATCACTACTCCATTCAGGCTCCAGCCATGTTGAACACAAAGTTTCCTGGTCGATGGATAGAACGTGGAGGACCCGTTTCTTGGCCAGTTCGTTCACCCGATCTCACGTCGCCTGATTTCTGCCTTTGGGGACTACTTAATGAAAAGTGTTACCACGAAGTTCGAACAGCTCCAGAAAACATGAGGCAACGAATTATTGATGCTTGTGCCTCTATCACTCCTGACATTTTGGGACGAACAGTGAGGAGCTTCAGACTACGTGTTTTGAATGCATTGAAGAGAACAGTCATCAGAACATTTGCTCCTTTAAATATTTATTTGTGTACCTCAAATGATAACTAATTTGTAGTAACATACTGTTACGTTCCCCGGAATATTCTCAAAGGATCAACTTACGTTTATTCCTCCACGGCGATCATGAGACTTATCAGCCTACTTTAAAGCCCTTAGGTAGTGGGAAATCAGATAAGGATATGTTAACTTAAACCTTGCTAACTCTCGCACACCAAAAATATATTTAGATGTCAGTTAATATTAATATATAACACTTGCACTCACAATTAAACTTCTTATTACAAACAAAATTGTATTAAGACCATAATACTTCTTCACTTCACAAATTAACACATTCACATTTCCAAAATCACTTCCATTATCCTACAACATTCATTCATTCATTCCTTTATTTGGAACCTAACAGCTTTTATGCCGTTTTTTGTCCATAACAATACACACACAATTGTTTTACAATAAAATTATCAGTCCATCCCCCCTATTTTACAGATATTAGATTTTTTCTTTTATGAACATTTTGCCTTTTACAATTATATGTTACACTTCCTTAAAAATGATAACAAACTATAACCAATTCTCACATCTGGATTAACAATCTAAACATAACAAATTTGTTGGAAACTGAACCTTTAGATTATTTAAAGTTTTGTACAAGATATTTCTCTCTCTATTATATTTTGAGCATTCCAGTATTATATGTTGTGCATCTGCACTTTCCCAGCCACATTCACATTTCTTGTTGTTCGTTATTCCAAGTTTGGATAAATGCTGCCTTGTACACAAATGGCCCGTTCTAAGTCTATTAATTAATACAATTACATTTCTTGTAGCACTTACATGATGAAACAATGGTTTTTGTGTTTTGAATTCAGCAAATGGTCTGTATGATTCTCCAACTGTTGTAAGTTCATTTCGACACCAATCAAACCATTCATTCAGAATTTTCTTCTTTACCCTAGGGAGAAAATCCGTATAGTATAATGATAAGTTCGTAATATTTGGAAGGCGCACTGCTTTCTTTGCACATTCATCTACATGAGAATTACCTGTAATATTGCTATTAGCTTTAACCCAAGAAAACTCAATGGTTTTTCCAGATTTTTGTATTGTTTGAACTAATTGTATGCAATTTATAATATAAGGGGATAATTTGTAAAGACTCTTGTAAGAAGATTTAAGAGCCTGTAATACACTTTGAGAGTCAGTAAGTATTAAGAACTTTCGTAAATTTAATTTTTGGACATATATTAAAGCTTGGTAAATTGCGTAAGATTCTGCTGTAAATATTGAACAGTCTTGTGGAAGCCGAAATAATAGGTCTGTTTTATGTTGTGGATCGTACACTGCACATCCAACTCCTGACTCACTTTTAGATCCATCTGTGTATATGAAATAAAAACTTGGCCATTGAGTAAAATATTCCGATATGTGCGAATAACGAGGGAAATGAATATTATCGAGAAACTGTTGAGGATAATCTAATGAAAAAACAGGCCGTGAACGCATCTGTAGAACATCCTGATATTCTTGACAAAACGAATTATACAATTCTATCCACATAGCAGATTTTCTGTTTGTTATTTTTCCTGTTTCATGTAAGTGTATCATATTTGTTAGCACATTGTTGAAAGGATGCTCACCATATGATTTCACTTTGAAGAGCATATTTGCTGCTAACATCTTCTGTCTACATGAAATGGAACATTCACCCGCTTCCATGTATACTGCTACGTTTGGAGTGCTGTTCTTAACGCCTAAACATCTTCTCAAGAATTTCCTCTGTATGACATCAATGGAATTCAATTTTCCTTCTGTCAAGTTACACATTGCCAATAGAGAATAATCTATCATAGGCCGAAAATCATTCTTGTAAAATAAAAGCATAACTCGAGGATGACATCCCCACTGAGTATGTGCTATTGCTTTGAACAAATTAAACACTTTTTTCTTATTTGACTTGTATTGCTTTAATTTGGTCCTTCCAAGTTAGTTTTTCATCCAAGATGACACCTAAATATTTTACTCTGGATGTAATGGGAATTCTTGTTTTTCGGGACATTCAGTGAACTATTGGAGGTGTTCCCTTTTTACTAAAAATTTTAATATTAGATTTTCCATTGAAGTGGAGAGTTTTTTACTTTCAAGCCACTTTTGCACTTCCAATATTTGTTCCTCTAAAACAGGAAAATCAGTTTGAATTTGTGTCGTGGACATATAGATACAGATATCATCTGCATATTGAAGATAATTGACTGTTGGAATTAATTTCCTTTTCATCCCGATCATATATATATTGAATAACAAAGGACGTAAAGGACTTCCTTGAGGTAACCCTTTGCAGGCTGAATACGGTCCTCTACTTTCACTGAAAAAGTGGAAATATACAGATATTTTACTGAGTAACTTCCGTAATATCAAAACATAGTTGTGAGATATTTTTAGCTGTTGTATTGTTTGGATTAGGGTATTAATATCTACATTATCATAAGCTGCGCTTACATCTAAGAATGCAGCTAATACAATTCTGTTTCTTTTCAGTGAATCGAAAATATACGAGGAAAGAGTGATTAATCCGTCTTGGCATCCTAATCCCTTTCGAAATCCTATTTGCTCGAATTAAAATATATTTTGGCTTTCTAAAAACCATTCTATTCTTTTTTGTATCAGTTTCTCAAATATATTTCCTATAACTGACGTCAAAGCTATAGGTCTATATGATTTACCTACTTGAGGGTCCTTGCCTGTTTTTAAAATTGGAATAATCAACTGTTTGGACCAATCTTCTGGTACTTTCCATTATTTAAGAATTTATTAAAAATTGTGCACATCGCCGTTAACGCTACATCTGGAAGGTGATTAATCATCGAATAAGTAATTCCATCCATCCCTGGAGCATTTTGTTTACTGTTGCCGATGATTTCATAGATTTCCTCTTTTGAAATTGGAGTTGCAAAACCTTTCGCCGAACGTAGTTTTGATGTGTAACTACATAATTCATTTGGTGTTTCAATTACTCCGTCTAACACTGTAGGTATGAGTTTCTGAATAAATTCAGTCTTCCAATTTGATTTCAAAGGGACCACATTTGCTGTACGAGGATTTTTGAGCGACCTAAACTTATTCCACACATATCCTAATTTCATGCTTGGGTGTAAATTTTCACAAAATAATTTCCATGATTTTCTTTTTGCTTTTATGCATAATCTGTTTGATTTGGCCACAGAGCGTCTGAATGCTATCCAGTTCTCCGGATTTGGTTGACGTGAGTATATTCTTGCTAATTAGACTCTATGTAGTATTGCTTCAGCACACTCTTCTGTCCACCAGTATATCTTTGGGAAGTGTTGCTGACTACTTTTTATCACCCTGGGACAGCTCAAGTCCATCGCAGCCGAAATGATTTTTACAAACTCCTCGTATGTAATATTATCAGGTTTTAATCCATCATCCTCTGAGAAATAAATACTTAAAAGTTTAGTATAATTAAACCAATTTGCTTTGAATACTTTCCATTTGCGAATAGTTAATATTCTTTCATTTGTTGCATGGCAATAAGCCAGATAAAAATAACATGGATAATGATCGCTTGTTCTCAAGTCCACATCGGCCTCCCATGTAAAGTCTGCACAATACTTTTCTGAAATTAATGTTAAGTCTATAGATGACGGATTACTTCCATTTCTAGGCATGTGAGTAGGTGAACCATCATTTATTATAGTTAACTGTTCCACCTCCATACATTCAACAAGAGTTCGACCCAACTTATCTGCTGCCAGTCGACCCCACAATGGGTGGTGGCAATTGAAATCTCCAGTTATGATTAATGGAGTCTTGAATGAACTAATCATAGACCTTAAATGTTTCACTGCAATTTTTTGCGATGTATAGGAAGATGGTATATAGATCGAGATAACGGTAAATATTTTATTCAAAATTTGCACTTGTATTCCCACTACTTCCACCCAATATTCTCAAAGAATCACTAAATTGGGATTAAATGATATGGGTTGGAATGCCAGACTTTCATGTACAAATATACCCACTTCTTTTCCGCCTTTTTGATTATTACTGCGTGATATTTTTTTATTTCAATTGAAACTCTTCCATCCCCCATACTTCACACACACATATAATGAGAGGATGATGCTCTTCTATCAGTTTCATGAGTTCAAGTTTTCTTGAAGGAAATGAGCATAAATTCCATTGCACAAACAAAACCATATTTTGCATGTAGTAGCTTACTGATTATTATATTTAATGTTGAGCTTCTTCATATGATTCAAGCTCTTCAATAAGTTTCAATAACTGTGAAGTAATATTTGCACAATCGACTAGAATATTTTTAATTCTCTGAAGATTATCATCCACAGTTATGTTCGACGTAAGTTTTGCCATAACTTGTAACAAACTAATCATTATTTGCTTTTGAGAGTCCTATTGTGGGATGCTAGTCCGTAATTTTCACTTTTCCGTTGTTGTCACTGACGTTGGACTGCTTTGGGAATTTATTAAAATATAATCTGGTCTTTCTTGTTCGTTTTGGGTTTGAGGATTATCACACGACTTTAGATTTTGCATACCTTTATTTTTCATAACTTCTTTACTTTTAAATATCTTCCCAAGTCTTCGATCAGAATAACACTTGTTCATGTTGTGAAGATGAGTTTGAGAAGATTTGTATGAATATAAGTTTCTTGATGTTCCTGATTCCTCATCTCTTAAAGTGGTAAGCACCTCATATCTGTTACCTGTTGTAATTGCTGAACTTCGAGCTTGTACAAAGGAAGACTCTGCTTTAGTTGTTTTTAACTCTGGGAAATCTTGTAGTATGTTTGCATAAGAATAATCGTCTCTTTCGGTCATAAATGAACTACTAGAACTAACTTTTCTCTTTGCTTCTTGATATGAACAGCCCTCATATGCTATCACCTTCTGAATTTCTCTTTACTCTTCCCACTTACTGCACGACCTCTCAGTTGCAAGATGATTTCCTGAGCAATTTATGCAGTTAGGTACTGCAGCACATATATCATCATGTTCATAATCACCGCACCTTGGGCATATCGCTTTGGACTTACAAACATCCATTGTGTGAGAGAAACGGAAACAATTCCTGCACTGCATCACAGATTTTATTTTAGGTTGTACCTGAAATATGTTACTGAGTAGCTTTACATGCGATGGCAACCTTTGTGATTGAAACGTTACGCTGATCAATTTGGTCGGTTTGAACACAAATTCCCCATTTTCTTGATAAATCTTCTTCTTCATTCTTTCCATTTTGATTATTGGAATATTTCTCTCAGCCTCTGCTTCATCTTGTACTTCTTCTAAATTTATATGTAACGGTAACCCATATATTAGTCCCATTCTGCGTAAAAGACTCTTCGGGATCTTGATATTTACCTTATACTTCTTCTGAAACTCTTTGTTCAAGTAAAAGTCATTTGCATCATTGGATGTTAAAAAGTAAACCTTTGCACGATTAGGACCCGATGCCTTAACATAATTCACCTTAATTCTAGCTTCTCTTAAGTGACTACTTAACATAATAGCACTAAAGCTACCAACGTTGTGTTCCGCTCCTTCAACAAGCACAATATATGGGCCATTGTGCCCAGGATAGAATAAGTCATTTTTATTCACATTGTCCTTTGATTGCATTGTACGCTCTAATACGTTTGCTTTGAAAATTTTTGGAGCATTTATAGATTCCTCCTTTCCACTAACTTTTGCTCGATTTCGTTTTGTGTTCTTACTTTTTGGTTGCTTTGCAACCAATTCAACATCCATACTTTCTCCGCCTTTATTTGAAGACATGTCCTTTTTTACTTCCACTACTTCATTCATCTCCATTTAAACGTCCTCTCTGCTTTGATTAATAATTTCCTCGCTAGACATTTTCCCTCACTTGAATGAAATTTGTTGAATTTCTTACAAGCAGGAAACTTTATCTGGATGGCCCAGAGCCTTCCATGCCATTTAGATTTAACACTGATTTATCTTCTAAATCACAAGATTATTTAATATTAACTTACGTTTCAATAAATGTACTGTCTTGTAACAACACAGTACACTTTTACAATAAAAACGATGATTAAATCCACAATTTAAGCTTGAATTTGTCTGTAACTATATATTACGCAACTAGCTAATATTTCACCACAGACTATTTCTATATCCTACAACAGTAGTTGTATTGGTGGTATTATAAACTCGAGAAATGAAGAGCCCCCCTCAGGCAGATTTGGCTACACTTAAAACAAGCTCAACATGCCCATATGAGCTTTTTGCTCAAGTGTGGAACCCTGTCTAATCCAAGATTTTTGTAAAAATGCCCTCGGGAATTTTCTGTGAAATGAAGAGCCCCCTCAGATTGATTTGCCCACACTTACAAAAGTTGCATCAGCCAGATTTTTGTCCATAAGCTTGTTAAAAATATGCTCTTCTTGATATTGTTTTGGATACACCTGAAATTAAGCCAAAAAGCCACCCAAACCCACACATATTTACTTCCGGTTTAAGTTCAATTGGATACCAGGTTCAATTTGTTTATCTAATATTAAAACAATGTAATATGCAGAGACCCTCTAGAATTGCTCTGTGACTCACTCATTTCTTACATCATAAACATATGATTTTTCACCTATGAGAATAACAATACATATGGTATCATCGGGGAGTGTATCGTGGAATTCACAGATAATTTTAATGTTTGTCCTGTTATTAACCACAACTTGTTTCCTTTTTGAAGTGTTGATGACAAACATGGGTCTCTGTGCTTTGAATTCATCTGGTGTGTAATACATGTCAGTATTGCCAGTAGTGACCCTTTTGTATGATGAAAATGCCTCATATAATTTAAGAAAATCATCCTTTGACATGTCTAAATTATAATTTTTTCTAGGAAATACCTCATTTCTGCCATTTTTAAGATAAATGTTCTTGATGTTGCAGTTATCAAATTTACTTGAATTTTTTTCTTGATTATTGTGTCTTCCAGTCTGAAACAGTACCACCACAAAATCCGGCATGTCATATTGTATACTGGAGAATGAATTTGTAGCATCAAACTCATAATAGGTACCAGATGCAGGCTTCTGTACACATTGATATGTATAAAATTGTAGAGGAATCTGTGGATTTTTTAGGATATCAGCTTTGTATTTAAGAGCATAACTGGCTTCATATTCAACAACTGGCATTCTTAGCTCCATAGTCTGAATAATGCATTTGCCCTCATCAGGTAGGGTATTGGGCAGAGCTTCCCCTGTAGAGTTTAATGTACTGTACCTCATCAAAACATTATTATCATTGGCAGCTCTTCTAAACGTGATTCTTAAACCACCCTTCCACATAATATCTTTGTAATCTGAGAAGAATCCTGGCAACAGGCGCATGGGGAACAGCACTGTGTGGCTTTTAGATATTATTATATCACCAGCCTCAAATCCACCTATTTTGTAGTATGAAGCCTCGGTTTTGGATAATTTTAGTGTGGCCAAAGCTGTGGAGGTAATACCCGGAAAATCCACTCTGTTTATAACAACACCATGTTTTCTGATCTCAATTTCAGAGAACAGATGAGGCACAAAATTATCTACCAATCTTATATTTGAATTTGCCGGATAATCTGTTCCATCGAGTTTTACAACATCAAATTTGATGTATAGATCTGCTCTGTGGGGGTGTATAAAGCCATCCCCTACATCAAGATCAACCTCAATCTCTGTGTTGGGTTGATTTAAATTTGCAAAGGTCCTCCTGTTTGGGGGGAATGATTGTAGCTCATAACTCTCAATATTTTCCATTTTTTTCTTGTATGTATTTTTATTTAAATATTAATTTCTATGATAGCAGTTGTTGTGGCTCCAGCAAAATCAACTAATTCTTCTTTTTCATTAGTGACCATCAATTCAATATTATCTATTCTATTATGGCACACAGGAAAATATAATGTTGGGGATGGATTGTAGATGATGGGCTCCATAAATTCAGAGTTATGTTTGAATGTTGCAATAATCCCAGTTTGTTTGTGAGTGCCTATGCCATTTGATTTGGTGATCATACCCTCGGCCACATTACAGTGAATATTCAGAGTTTCTATGGCTAAGAATTTAGGTATATTAATAGCAGTGTGTTTAATAGCTGGTTCAAGTTTTCTGTTGTTGTTCTCAAATCCTAACAGTTCTCCTATAGTACCCAAATCCTCTGTTTCTGTAGCAGATGCAATCTCTACTCTGTGAGTGACAGAATTTTGACTTAATACTACACCTCTGGGTAATTGAGCATTTAGAGTGGACAGATTATATTGCCTAGAGTGATGACAATTTTTTCATTACCAACTGCAATTGTGTTGTTGTGGTGTGTAATATTAGGGATCAAGTACATGCCATAAAATGCTCTGAGAGCTATTGTTTTGGGATGCACTATATCATCATGTAATTTGAGTTTCAATATTGAATTTTGGCTGGTGAGATGGAATACCCCCATGATGTTTTAAATACCACAAGGCTTTTTGAAAATCTTCAATTGATGGTTTATTTATTTGAGACATATATCTAAGAACAGATAAACACAAATGTCCACAATTAACATCTTTGAAATTTTGAACACGGGCATTATTATAATAAAGATTAGCTGATTTTAGATATTTTACTAAATTTTCAGGTGGAATACCTCCAAATGAATCAAACACAAATGCCTTATTTTCTAAATATTTAAGATAACAGATCCAGTGAGTGCCCTGATTTTTGAACTTATCCAAATTAACAATGCCACAATCTTTGTTGAGTGGTTGCTCTGGCAAAGAATCAGACATGTACACACCTCTAAAATTTTTGATGCCCAGTGGCTTGATTAAAGCTTCAATATCTTGGTTTGTAAGCGACTCTTGTTTTTTTAAACTTATTCATGGCTCTCTTAACACCTTTCCCTTGTTTGTCCATGGCCAGGTTATGGCGCCTCTGCTCATCTAATTCTGCCTTATTTTTCTTGGCATCTATTACTGTTTTTGCTATGGCGGCTGATCCCCCGGCCAAGCTCCCAACAGCCCCGAGAGCAGCTAAGATGGCAGGGATAGTAAATATAAATCCCCCCACATGTGATTTTTTTCTAGATTGCTGTAATTTTTTTAATTGAGGGGTACTAAGTAACAATTTCATACCATGGCCCTTGGCAATACATGAATTTTTTTTCTTGCGCTGCTTTTTCGTTAAAAGACTATCAATAGTTTTAAGAGATTTAAGACCTGCATAAGGTATCTGATACATAACACCCTTAGCCTTCATTGTAGGTTTATTATATATATATTCACAACGCCCACCCCAGTTTTTGTTTGGCGTTCATAGCTATGGTAGTTCCCAATGCTGCTATTTTTTCACTTAAAGAAGCATCTTTGCTTACAAATCTACCAAATGAAGCCTCTTCTAATTTCTTGTCTGCAACATGTCTCTTGTCAAGATCAGAATGTGTGTTGTATGCTATGTCATGGTCTCTACAAGCAGCATCTAGGGGATTAACACCAGGATCACCTCTGTTTAATCTATGGTCCAATTTTGTACCGGGACCACAATATTGATAGCCTGGAATGTGTAGTTCAAATGGCAGTTTGTTTATAATGTCATTAACCAACCCCCGACCCTCAGAAATATTCCAAAATTTAGGTGGTAGAGTATTAATAATTTTTATGAGATATCCAATCCCCTTAGTGTCATTCACTATAAAATTAGACAATTTGGTGCTTATCATGTCCATAATTCCAACCTTTTCATTGTAAAAATTGTGGTTGCCAGCATTTTCCTCCCCAGCTATCACCAGCAACCTATCTACAAGTTTCCTGACATCATCAACCCACACAAATTCTTTAGGCAGGGTGTTGTATTGTTTGATTCCACTACCTGTCTTGATCTGAGACCATATGGGATTGATTAAGTGTTTGTATTTTGCTCCACTGCTAGACTTGACTCTTTTTTGTGTGGGATCATTGTTCTGGTATAGAGCATCTGATTTTATTAATATTTCTTTGTAATATTCATAATCTTGATCTGTATAGCTGCCAGGTCTCTTCCTAGTCATCAGTTCCCACAATCCAGGTGTTCCAGGGTACTTAACAAAAGCACCCTTTTCTCCAAGATGAGATTCTGAATATACAATTATATCATCTCCAATAAATGTTACTCTGAAGTTGCCAATTCTATGTATGATGCTACCATCACGCTCTGTGTCAGCATATAAGCCAAAAACCTCATCTTTGTTGTCTTTAGGTGTGCTTAAATATTTTTGAGCAAGAAGACCCAATTCAATTGGATCCTGAGTAGCTTCAATTCTTCGAGGACCAACAGGACTAGGTGTATGAATACTAGAAAGTGGGGTGAATGGAAAATCTAATATGTTTTTTGCAGCTACAGGTACAAGCTCTGTGATCAAATTTTGATTTTGCTCTGTAACCGTTTTGATATTTTTACCTAATTCACCAATAGAATCAATAATAGGCTGTTCTGTGCGCTTGTGTTGCTCATAAAAACCTCGGTTCTCTGATTTCCATCAATTAAATCTTTTTACAAGATAATCTCTTAACTTAAGATCATCAATGATTGGCCTTTTCATGGTTATTTATTTATGTTTCAATGTCTAGAAAATTGTTGATTTTATTTCTATATTTGCCACTATTGGGTTTTCTTGTCATATCAATTGTGACAAACCCATAACTGTCCTGGTTCCAGCACCTACTGCAAATCTTGGAAAAATCATTGTAGCTCAAGTCCCCACCTACATATTCATCATGTATGTGTTTGAGGTTGGTATGGTCTTGATGAAACACGCATATAAAATTGCTGTTGTCTCGGATCAGCTGCTTCGGAATTTTAGAAAAAGTCTGTGCCAGGTAGAAGCAATCAATGTTTTTGTGCCGGCCCTGTGTAAAGAAATTTCTAACCTTGTTTTGATTATCCAGTATAATGTCATCAAACACAACAACAGAATTATCGAGACATTCATGGAGTGGCTTAACATCTGATTCAAAAGTGGCTATATGCAATCCATCATATAGCTTCATCAGCTGCTGATATTTTAATTGTTCCAAGCTCTTAGAGAAGACATACAAGTGCCTGTTTTTCCAGTCTAACCAGTTGGGTGCCAATAAAAAATTATCAATCATTAGTGTAGTTTTACCACAAGCCGATGGCCCAACAATAAGACATCTAATATTATCAGGCAGCAACATTCCATTTCTCTTATTCTGCTGTTCAGGTTCTGGCAGCCTTTTTATAACATCCCAGGTGTTCATATTATTATTTTGTGTGCATCGATCCAGCTGTGTTCTGGGAGTCCTAGCCATTTGACAAGTAACTTGTTGCCTTTTCTGCGGATGATTTTTTCTATGAGATATGTGTCAGGCTGTTTAGTTTTGTTGAGCTCTTCTTCATAAAACCTGACTTTGAGAATTTCTCCTCGGTGGTCTTTTATTATATATGTGTTAAGGGTCCCAGGTTTAACTTGAACCACTGTAAATAATTCAGTGCTCCAGTTTCTTGTAAAGCCTCTTTTGAATAAGTGCTTATATTTGCTGATTCTTACTTGATCACCAATCTTGTATTTGGCTTTTCTTGTTGTTGGCTGGTATCTAGGATAATAAACAGTGCTGATCAATTTTTGCTCATCAGATGAAGTTACTTCAGAGGGTTTCATGTTGATTGTGGAATGGACCGAGTTGTTATATTTATGTAGAAGTTCTGGAAGAATATTAATCCATTTATAATTACCCTGCAGTGTAAATTGTTTATACTTACTTACTCCTTGGCTGCTACAGCCCCTAAAGGGCCTTGGCCTCTCTCACAATGATAGCCCATTCTCTTCTGTCATCTGCTCGACGTCTCCACCGTCTTACTCCCATTCTCCTAAGGTCCTCCTCAACGTCCTCCAACCATCTTTTCCTTGGCCTTCCTCTTAATCTTCTCCCTCCTGGTGTCCCTTTATAGACCTTTTTAACCGCTCTGTCTTCAGGCATTCTTTCCACATGTCCTAGCCACCTCAGTCTCATGCTTCTTATATAGGAAACTATATCTGGTTTTTTGTAGAGTGCTCTAATTTCATCGTTTCTCCTTATTCGCCATTGTCCATTCTCATTTACTGGCCCGTATATTTTCCTCAGTATTCTTCTTTCCCATCTTCGCAAAAGTTCTTCATCTGCTTGCACCAAAGTCCATGTCTCTCCTCCATATGTCACCACTGGCTTTACGACTAGCTGATATACTTTGATTTTCAAATTTCTACTCAGGCTGCGAGATTTGAAAACTCTTAACAGTAAGAAATAGCTTCGATTACCAGCTGCAATTCTTGCTTTTATTTCCTCCTTAATATTATTATCCATGGTAACTAATGTTCCAAGATATTTGAAACTTTTGCATTTTTCATAGGTGCCTCCATTAAGTTGTATATGTTGGCCTTCCCTGAAATCCATATTTCGCGCTGAGAACATGTATTTAGTCTTGGGTTGGTTTATTTGGAGTCCCATCTCACTAGCTGTGTTCTCCAATCTTTCCAGTCCTTCCTTCACTTCTTGCAATCTTCGTGCCATCATATCAATGTCATCAGCATATGCTAGATTTTGGTTCACTCTGTTGAAGAGAGTTCCTCCTGGGTTACACCCTTGACCCACTCTTCTCATGATCTTTTCTAAAGCTATATTGAATAATATCGTAGATAGCACATCTCCTTGTCTCAAACCTTGGTTCACTGCAAATTCCCTTGTGAGCTCTCCTTCAATCTTAACCTTGCATTTAGTACCCCTAAGCGTCATTCTGGTTAATCTTATTAGCTTGCTTGGGATCCCTAGCTCCTTCATTGCCTCATACAATTTTCCTCGTATGATACTGTCGTATGCCTGCTTAAAGTCTATAAATAACTGATGAATATTAATGTTATATTCATAACATTTCTCCATTATCTGCCTGACCATAAAGATTTGATCCGTAGTGGATCTGTTTGGTCTAAAACCACACTGATAATCCCCAATTATTCCCTCAGTCAGTGGTGACAATCTTCCTGCTAGGATCTTTGCAAGCACTTTGTATATTACGCTCAGTAGGGCTATACCTCTATAGTTCTCGCAGCAGGTTTTATCGTTCTTTTTATGTATAGGGCAGATTATTGCCATACTCCATTCATCGGGCATCTGTTCATGTTCCCATATATCAGATAACAATTTGTGTATATACTTTATTAGTTGATTTCCTCCGTTCTTAACCATTTCAGCAGTGATATTATCAATCCCTGGGACTTTGTTATTCTTAAGAGACTTAGTAGCTGTTCTAACTTCTTCTAGTGTTGGAGATGTTCCGGTTTCGCCATCTTGGTCCTCCTCTGGGTACTCCTCTTCATCACTCAATTCTAGATCTTGGAACCCATCTTCCACATTAAGTAGCTGACTGAAGTATTCTGCCCATCTCTCTAAGATCTCATTTTTCCCGCCTATTAGGTTTCCTACTTGGTCTTTACAGAAAGCTGTCTTCGGTTGGAAGCCTTTCCTTATATCCTTCACCCTCATATACATTTTCCTTACTTGCTGATTACTATTATATTCTTCAAGTTCCTCAATCCACTCTTTCTCAAAGCATCGTTTCTTTCTCCTGCACACACAGTCTGCTTCCTTTCTTTTAAGTCTATATTGTTCTGTGTTATATCTGGTTTTCCTATTAAGCATTCTCTTTCGTGCCTCATTTCTTTCATTTATTGCTGTTCTACATTCCTCATCAAACCATTTACCTCTTCGGATCTTCGTCTTCTCTCCCAGCACTTCCTGTGCTGTTTCATGTAGGATCTCCTTTATTATACTCCATTTCCCTTCAATACTTTCGCTTTCCCACCTTTGACTTATTTGTTGAAGTTGGTTGCCTACCATTAAACGGAATTGTTTGGCAATGGCTTCATCTCTTTTTAACTTCTCATCATCATACCTTGAGGTCACTTTCGCTCTTCTTCCATCCCTATATGTAGCTATTCTCTGTCTGTATTTAATGCGTAATAAATAATGATCCGAATCACTGTCTGCTCCTCGACAGCTATCTACTTGTAGTATATCAGAGGCATGTCTTCTGTCTATCAGCACATGGTCAATTTGGTTTTGTGTTACACCATCTGGTGAACACCATGTCATTTTCCTCACGTTCTTCCTTTGATGCCAGGTGCTTCTAATGACCATTAAGTTACACATAGCCAGATCTATCAGCCTCAGACCATTATCATTTGAAATTTCATGCAAACTTTCCTTTCCTATAGTGTCTTGGAATGCTTCTTCACGTCCAACCTTGGCATTGAAGTCTCCCATTATTATCTTAATGTCATGTTTTGGTATACGATCGATTACCTGATCCAGCTGCTGGTAGAATCCATCCTTTTCATCTTCTTCTGCCTCTTCCGTTGGGGCATATACACATACTAAGATAATGTTGAAGAACTTGGCTTTCATTCTCAGCGTACATAGCCTCTCATTTATTGGTTTGAAGTTCTTTACTACAGTTTTATATTTATTGTTTACTAGGAATCCTGTGCCACCTCTTGTACTTTCACTGCTTCCACTATACATTAATGTATAATCCCCAGTAGATAACATTCCATTTCCTTGCCACCTGGTCTCCTGCAATGCCGCTACTATTATTCTGTATTTCTTCATTTCCTCCTTTAGGTTTTGCAATGCACCTGGTTTACTTAATGTTCTAACATTCCATGTGGCCAGGTATATATCATTCTTCCGTTTACGTAGTCCTTTAGCATGCCTGTGTCTTTCCATAGAATACGTCCGGCTATCATTGTTTCTGAGTTCCGTAACAATGTTTGTTTTATGGGATAGGGTCGTTAGCCCCATGCTCAACCCCCAACCTGGAGGACCAGGGTTTGTATCAGGTTTGCTCCTTTAGAACGGTTGCCATCACTACGGCTGAGGAATCCGCTCTATCCCCCTCGTAACCCTGAGGATGGGACTAGGGACTAGGTAGGAATATTGGGATAGGATACAATAGGTAAGATGGGACGTTGCAGAACGCCTTAGTCTGGCTTCTCTTCTGAGACCTGTCCAGCATGGGTGACCCTGCTGGTAGAAAATCTACCGCTGGCATAGCTCTCAGCCTCAACAAAGCACGCAAACCCCTCCGCCCGCACGGTCAGTGCTACTATAAGGCGGCGTTCCCTGGAGGGGAAAAAAACTTGCCTTCCGCTGGGCTCGAACTCGGGTTGCCCGCATGTTAGTCCGACACGATAACCAACACTCCAAACGAGACAAATTGTTTATACATATGGTTTTTTAGGGTTCTGTTGAATCTCTCTACAATTGAGGCCTTGAGATCACTGTAACTCGAGTAATGTTGTATTGACTGGCTTTTAATAAATTGTTGAAACACAGAATTATAAAATTCTTTGCCATTATCTGTTTGCAAATAGCGCGGTGATCTTCCACTCTGATTGATGATTGTCCTGAAGGCTTCTGTAACACATGCTCCAGTCTTGGATTTGAGTGGCACAGCCCAGGCAAATTTTGAAAATGTATCTATGACAGTGAGTAGATACTTGTAGCCCTTGTTGATTTTGTCTAAATTTTTCAGCTGTCCACTTGCCATCTCAATCAAGTCGCTCTGCCATAAATCATCTGTGCCTTTTGTGACTACTGGCAGTCTCTTATAATTATGTCTGGCTTGTGTGTGTAATTCATCAACAATAATTTGTCTAGACATAATATGTAAACAAGAATATTGCAACTATAGGGTGTTCAGCAGCTGATACTACAGGATTTTCTAAATATAATTTGTCCCCTATTTGTATTTTAAAATCCAGAGAGCCATCATCTTCAACATAGGCTGTTTCTAATGTATTGGGGTCTGTAAAATCCTCTAACTCTACACTGGTGATTTTCACTTTGTTATCAGCATTTGTTATTGATAAGGTAGGGTAGTGGTGTGCCTGTGGTTGAAGCCAATATTTGATCTTGATTGGTCTAAGTGTGCCCCCAACAAAAAACTGGTAATAAAATTGTGCAGGGGACAGCATATATATTTTGCCACCTGGTGTAAATGGTGAATCATATTCTTAGTTGGGGATGCTGTACAATTCAAGAATTACTGTATGTTTAGGATTTTCAATTATGCCTGTTATTTCTTTTTCTGCTGTAAGCAATCTACTTGTTACAGATTCAAGGTGCTCATTGATAGTCCTAACAACATCATCATGGCCTGGCTTGATTTTTATGTCCACAAGAAGTTTTTTGTATTGTTGCACAATTTCTTGTAGCTGGGTGGCAAAAACAGACAGAGCATTTGCTTGATTGGATTACATGGTCCCTAGCTGTTGCTTGATATTAGCAACAATTTGCTGTAAATTTTCAACAACTGCCAATTTTGAATTTTGAGCAGTAAGATCATGGACCTGTCTTCTGATATCCTCAAACAGGGCATGCAGTTCATTAATATGTTGATTAGTTGGTAGAGTGGCCACTGTCTGAGTGAGTTGTTTGATCTCTGTCTGGATATTCTTGATATCTTCTGATTTCAATATGCGATTCACAGCTCTCTTAATATTTTTAAGTTCCTGTTATGTAGGCCGATTTGATACAGTATTTTGCAAAAATTCAAGTGCCAATTTCACATTGTTTAATTCAGAAGCATCAGCCACATTTTGCATAGCATCTTGGAGCAGGGCTATATCTGCCTGAGTAGGTGTTGATTGTTGTAAAATTTCAAGCTTTGTTTGGATATCATCAATCAAGTGATGAAAATGAGATAGCTCAGATTCAGTGTTGAGGTTTTCAAATTTTGTGATCTGTTGCTGGACACTAACAAGAGTATCTACAATACCGGGCAGGCGGGATTCTAGAGTTTCTTGTACATTTGTCAAATCACTTTGCACTGCTGCTATTGTACCCTCAAGATGAGTTATGGTACTTTGAATTTTTCCAAAATCTTCATATGTTTCAAGTTGCAGCTTAATGTTGGCAACACTGCGAGTTATTGCACTCAAAGCATCAGAAGATGGCAAGTTGTTCATAAAATTTTCAAGTGTCTCAATTTTTTTTAACCTCGGCTATGGCATTGTTCAGAGTGTCCAGATTAGCTATCTCCAGTGACTGAATCTGTTCCTTTAGAGTGGAAATCACTAGATCAAGATCTTCTTTTGATTTTATGCTTTTGACAATTGTTTGGAGCTGTGTCTGGACATTATTTATCTGCTCTTCCAATTGTTGTTTCAATTGCTCAGAGTTGGTGGCCTGCGTCTTAAATTTGGCTTGAAGAGCTGCTACAGCTTCTTCTAAACTTTGAAAATTATCCAATGTGGCCAGGTCAGTATATTTCTGAAGCAGCAATTTGAGTTCAGAACCAATTTTAAGAAGAGGGTCCATGCATTGTGATTGTAAATTTGTAATTTCTAATTGAAGACTGGCATTGAGTGTGGTTTGTAAAGCTTGTAAATCACTTCTTAATTTTTTGACTATGACATCAAGCATCAGAATCTCATCACTGTGATCTTCATGTCTTGTATGGCCAAATATATCATTAGGCATTTTTGTTTTAGTGGTTATTTATTATTAAATAACTGATTCTTAATTCTACAAAAAAAGGTATAAGTTTGTCATATGATCCCGGGACCTCAATATATAAGCAGTCACCAGCAGAAACAGTATAAACAGTGCCAGAAATCATGTTTGAGTGCTTAATTCTGTAAATATTTCTCCCTATTGAAATCTTGACATCACCCTCAGGGGTTGTAATAAATTGTAATTGACCACCTACAGGTAATTGGTAATAATTTAAATTATTGTTAAATATGTACAATGTTTTACCTGTTTCATCATCAACATCTGTAAGTATGCTGTTCAGATGAATAATTAACAGGATCAGGAGAGGGTTGTGGTGTCGGCAGGTCCATAATAGCTTGTTTTTTGAACCCAAATAAGTTCATAGGCATGTTTATTTATTTCAAGTCATGCTCTGTAATTGGGCATTGATTGCCATTTTTCAAATCACAATGACCCCATGGTAGAGTATGTATGCCACATGATAAAATGCATCTCTTATCATCATGTGGGTCCAGAGCCACTTTTCTTACAATATTGCTAGTCAACAAGTGATCCACACTCTGAATTCTGGATTCTGATGTTCTGATTAAATTCTGGGATTTGAGACAATCTTCATAATCTTTAAATTCAAGCTCTTGGTCTACAGTTACTTTGCCAATGCCCTTGGCCTTTTTGGCAACAACACCACTACATGTTTCAAAGCTGTACATCTTGGCCCTTAACCCAGCAAATGCCACAATAACATCACCAAGTGTCTCATCTTTTAACTTGCCAGGCACTTTTTTGTTGTGGGGTTGAATCCTTGTATGTTCACTGCTATCAAAATATTCAAGCAATTCAGGCTGTGACATATCTTGATAAACATCTTCTGTCTGAATATCAAGAATAAAACTATCTGTGTCCATGTACATCAGTTTTACACGATCCTTATAAAAAGGCTTCAACACATTATAATACAATTTTAACATATGTAATTTGGCCAATTCCAATATCACAGCCCCTACATAAATAGGCTTATCAAACTTAATCTTTGTTTTTTCCATGTTGAAGAGTGCTATATTTTCATCATAAATTCTTCTATAATTGAAATTAGGCTTTGCAATCAATTTTTTGCTCAGGCTGGGGTCAGTAATTATTTTAACATCAGTATGTTTTCTGACATTTTCAATAGTTTTGCCATATACAGAATTGACCATCAATTTAAACAAAGATTTATCAAATTGGCTCATTGCAGATGTTCGAAGCTCTGTGTTTGTATTAATATATGGCTTCAACCATCTTGAGTGCCTGAACCTCAAAACTTTTCCAACTTTGGTCACTTGAACACCATGATTCATTAGGAACTGGAGGTTCTTGTAATATATGACATAACCCTGTTTTGGCTCCAGTGTCATCATCAGTTTCTTCTGTTTAGAGCTAGGTGAACACTCAACCTCAGGAATTGGGGGCAGATCAGAAAATTTGTTGTGTAAATTATCTGGAATTGTCAGATCAACCTCTAAGAATAGGCCATAGTTACTGTCATCAAAATCCTTAAGATCTTCAATATTAAAATCTTCAACCCACTCAAGCCCTGCATATGGCAGTTTATCCATCATAGCGTAGCCATAGAGGCTATTGGCATCTACATACAGTATATAATTTGATGGCAGTGCTGGATCATAATCAGGAATATATTTGTTATTTGCTCTGGCATATCTCTGAGAGCATTGCACCATGCCTCCTCTTATACATTGCTCCATAAACAGATACATATCTCGATCTTGGATCAGATCCAATTGCATTTTAGTGTTTAAAAACATTGCAGCCCATGCTAGGCCTGGGGCACTGTAAAAATACATTGGATCCAGTTTATAATTTTGCATGGAAGATTTTCTGAATGCCTGAAGTATATCAGCTAAGAGAGTGACATCAAGTTTTAAATATGCCTTGTGATAATCACCAAATGTCTGGCATTTTAAATTGTTCCACATCAACTGAGCATGGTGATAATCATCATCAGTGATTCCAGATCCTCTGATTTTGCTGTAAAACTCTTGTTGTGGTGGCAGAGAACACTCATCAAATTTAGAAAAATCCGTAACATAATCATATGGATATACACCCTTCCGCCTAATTAATTTCAGGTCCTGATTTGGAAACAAGGCATATGTGATTTTGAATTGATCATCAGATAATTGACTAGCCAGTGTAGCCAGGCTAGCAGACAGAATTCTGTAGGAATCAAGAAATCTTAAGTGAATAGGAACACCATTAACTTTAATTATTTTGCTAATAGCTATATATTTCTCATCATTTTCAGCTAAAATATTTAAATTCTCCTTGTCAAACCCCTCGTACCTGATCAAATGATGAAAATCATAATTCGATGCACCATGGCAAAATATAGGGACAAATTTTGGTCTCTGGATCTTAATATTACAGCTATTACACAGGGCCATTTTGAATTTACCATCTGTATGAGAATGGTGTTTCACCTTGATATTTATATCTGAAAATTCAGAATCACATACCGGGCATTTTTCTGCATTGTTGAAATCTTCAATCTGTTTCTCTGTTAAAGGCAACATAGGTTTTGATTTTAATAAGACATTAGATGCTATGTCAAGGCACTCATTTTCTATTCTATGTGCAAATTTTTTGATGGCATCTGGTCCCATGTTCTTTACTAACAACACCATCCTGGACAATCACATAATAAAAGCTGGAAGGTTCATGTAATTGATATGATGTAATTGAAGATTCCTCAGGGTCTGGGCTACAGAATGCAAGAGGTTTGAGATTTGATTCAAAATCACAGACTATATATGCTGGGTGTTCCAACAAGGCTTCAAACTTTTTGAATTTGGCATTTTGACTTGGTATTTGCATCACCATATGAACAGGTTTATTATTGCCACAGTATTTCAGATGCTCAATTAACTTGTTTTTAGCAATTTCTGCATTCTCTTCCCGAACCCTATTTACCATTTTTCTACCATCAAATACAGTTAAACATCTTCTGCACAACTTGAATATTGTATTGGATTTGTCTATTTGCTTTCTTACTAAAGCTTCAAGATTATGTAACAGATTGTAATGATATGTGCCATCCCCTTCAATTAAGAGCAGATCAATCGGAACAGCAGAATCATCATCAAGTGTACTGATTCTGAGAGGTGCTATCAAGCAATTGCCACGACCAGTGGAACAAATAAATACATTAATAGATAATTGTTTACCATTAATATCCCTGGCATTTTTTTCAAATTTATCAATATTCTGAACAGACATTGGATATTCTAAGCCCTTCATTGCTTCATTAAAAATGTGTTCATGCTGTTTATAATAACTTATTCTCTCAGGATGTCTTAAAACTGGAAACAAAGCAGCTAAAATACACCACAAAAAGCATTTCTGGTCGGTATTTTCTATGTTAACCACGGCTCTTTTGTTTTTAATATTGGCCGGTAATGGCAGATATGTAGATCCTTGTAATGGGCTGAATTCAGAAATATTAATATATAACTTGTGTGGAGATCCGCTTAGGCTCCATCCAGACTCTTTTGCTGCAAATTCAGAGTGTTTAATATTCAATTGATCTATCAAACTGCTTATTATTTTGTCTGAATTTGTATTTGAATATACAGGTACAGTTTCTGTTATGTGGGGCTGTGTAAATTTTGTGCCATTTGGCTTCTTATATTGTGTAAACAATTTGAGGGACAGCTTATAAGAGCCATTTACACTGTTCAAAAAATTCTTAATACCACATTTTTGCTCTGATACAAAACAGTGATCCCTAAGTTGGCCATTAAAACTGCTATGGATGGGTTCATAGCGTGGCTGCTTTGCTGCTCTAGCATTAACAGGTGCTTCATGCTTCCTTTTCAGACCAGATGTAGATGGTTGTGGGGGCAATATTGATGACTGTGCGGAGCAAGTACCTTTATGTTTATATGTGAAATATTCCATGCTATATTTTCTATGGCATTGAGGGCATATTTTAGTGGGAGTTCTGCATTTGTCTAGAAGACAATTCCTTTGGTGCCTGGCCCAATTAGAGCTAAATATATTTTTATTGCATTGATCACAATATTTTTGATTTGGCATTTTTGTTGTTGTTTATTATATAAGATTTCCTGGGGTTCAAATCAAAATTCTATGCTTAATAAAAAATATCAGTTGGGTTCAGCAGTGTGATTTGTGTGTGTGTATATGTGTGTGTAGGGTAAAGACCCCGAATATGAGACCCTTTTGGTAGAATTCGATTTACTTGTTAATTAAAGCATAAACGATTAATGTTTTTTTAAAAATATATTTTGTAGGGAGTCTATTTTATGATACAAGGTATTAAAATATAAGGAAAAGTAACAATCATAAATTATAAACAAAAAATGAACACAAGTGCTACTGAGCTATTTTTATAGGGGGTACCGAATAAGAGACCCCGGCCTTGTTTGCGTTATATAAATAATTTGAATATTTGAACTAAATTATTTTTGAACTAAATAAACTAAATTATTTTCTTACCCAACTATAATTGAAACAAAATTATTTTTAAACCATGTTTAAAAAGATTAGGCTATTCTAAAAAAGAAACTGACTATTTTTACCATGCTAAAAATACAAAACAAAATGTTCCTTCTATGCTATCCTAGTAGCTGTCCTGTTGTCACCAAAATTGGTTCACTTCAAATGAAACCTACATTGTGTTACACATGAAGTAGCTACCTGGTAGAAACGAAGTTCATAATGCGTTTACTTTTGATTTTTGCACATCGGATACACAAATGTGTCATCTGCACCACAATGAGCATGAGCCCACTTGTAACAACGTGTGCACTTTATCCACTCTTCACCACATTGATCTTTGGAATGCGATGAACCACAAAATACACATTCTGTATCATGTTTATCTTCATCTAATTCTAAACTGTCAGACGATTCTGCTAATGAGAAAGATTCTTCCGACTCATCTGTGGATTCTTCACATTTCTTTTATACAACCTTCTTCTTCTTACGTGAAGTAGAACGCGAGTAATCTGATTGCTGCTTTTTCTGGTCCTCGGTAGGCTTCCTATTGTGAGTGCCTGTAACACCCCTACCAAACAGGTTCTTCTTCACTTCCTTCTTACATATCTTCCAATTGTCTGCAAATCTTTTTTTGTATGGTGTTGTTGTTATAACTACTGGTTGATTCAGTACGCGAGATTTCCCGGAGTTGGTAAGAGATGGGCTGTCTAGTGTGGGTAGTGGATCAATGTCTTCTGGCATTACAATGGCATCGTCATCAGGGGTGGTACTGTTTGAAAACTGCGTAGCCTGAATAGGACTGCTTTCAGGCTCCTGTTCCTGTTCAAGTTGGCCTAACCTGCTGCAGCTTGGTTGGGGTTCCACTTCACTTTTGGGTAGTTCAACTGACTGACCTGTCACATTCCGCTTTCCCTTTTTAGAGCTGACAGAGTGTATTGCAAAATCTTCATCACGAAAAATGTATCTATTGCAAGGGAAAAACCCAGTCTTTCGAAATGCATTAACGGATGTTTCCATAGTAGCAGCTCTGTTGTATGCACCTGACAATATTCTGGCAATTTTAGTTATTTTTAGTGGTTTTCCTCGATTCTGACGCAACCATGTTTCAACTTCTTGCGCTAAAATGTTTTGAAGGGAAACACTGATATTCCTGAGTCGTCCACATTAAAAAGTCTGTGTGGTTTATTTTGAATCTTCTCCAGTTCCCCTTCAAAAATATCAAAGAAGGCACTCACGCTATCGGGATTGAATCCTTTAATATGGGCAAATGACTTTGGTTCTGGACTTAGCATAGACAGTTCGGGGTAACGCTTCAGAAAACCTCGCAGCCATTTCTTGCCCTAAGCGAACACTCACTAATGCCTCAGGTGTCTTCCCTTTGTATTTCACGTAACGTTCTGGTGTTCCTTTGGGGATGCAGAAATAACGTGCAGCTTTCTTATAACCCATTTCGCCACTTCGAACATAATTTACAGCCCTTATCATGCTTTCTGGGCTCCACTTCTTCCTTTGGGATGAGGCCGCTCCCTGAAACAAAGAAATGAACATTTTCATAATAAATCCTGGGCTATAGAGTTATAGGCCTACACATTTCTAAAATAATTGTTCACATTTTATTAATCTAATTATGAGTAAATTGGGTTAAATTTAAAAATGAGTGTGTCCAAAACATTCATCCAACAATTGAAGTACTTTATGGTTTTGTCTTTTCTTTCGTTAGAAAAAAATAAGTCATTGAATTTATTAAAAATTGCAATACTTTGCCTTCAAGTTTCCTTCCCAAAAATATCGTCCGATGTAGTTCGTTATTTTGTGTAAAAACTACAAGAATATCCTGATCATTACATATAACAAAAGGTAAAGATTAATAACCATTTCATTTGTAACATAATTGCAACGTAACTCCCAAATTAGGAAAAGCAATGATGAAAATCAACGTAAAATATTAGATATATTTTGTGACTCCTAATATGAGACCCTTCATTATTATGGTAGTCCTATTATGAGACCGGTCTCAGATATTGAACCTCTTCCAGGTCTCATAATAGGACCTTCGCAGGCTAAACAAATGAACAACGCTATCTCTCTTACAAGTTGACGAAAACTAGCAACTAATTACATGGTACAACACACACACTCACCACTACGAAATACAGTAAAAAGGGGATCAGTAACAACTTACCTTAACCATTTTCAGCAGCTAGTTTCCAAACGGCAGCAAAATTTTCACGAGCACGTTTTCTTTTTCACATTCGCTGCGTCACCAACTCGATACACAAAGAGCTCACGTGACTTTCAGTGCTATGGCGCGATTCCTCCTTCTGTTTCAGCTTCTTTCCGCTAGGGTGCGGCTCTCTGTTTACGAGATACATGGGGGTCTCATTTTAGGTGACTATCCTTATATTCGGGGTCTTTACCCTATGTGTGTTAATATTTTTGGTTTTGGTATTTTTGTTGTTGGTTTATTATATAAAATTTCGTGGGATTCAAATCAAAATTCTATGCTTAATAAAAAATATCAGTTGGGTTCAGTGCAGACAAAAAAACTGCATAGCTCTATGTCAATTAGTTCTTGAGATATTAATTATTTTGTATTTAGGAACCACTTTGGCCCCCCTGCCAAAAATTGGCATTTATTGCATCAGTGTATATTGTTTCTATGACCTTACTTGGGTTTTCCGCCAAATTATATGCTTCTAAGTCTCCTATACTTTGGTGGAGCCTGTTCAGGTTCTATCCCCCGCGATGTGGGTTCCTCTGCCGATCCAGCAAAGGTGAGGAATCTGCACTGTGCTCTGGCTTATATAGATTTATAGAGCCAATAGAAACCTTGCTTATTTAAACCAATCAGAAAACACCACATCATCACATTATGTCATAACCAATTAATCAGAAAACAACACATGCCTAATAATTTATTGCATAATATTACACAACATGATGCAATAAAAGTGTACCGGGAAGTAAATATGTATGGATGTGCGTGGGTGTGGGTGGGTGTGCATCTTGGCTTAGTTTTAAGTGCTGTGTTCAAAATAAAAATATAGTGGCTGGTAACTGTATCCAAGCCTTATTATAATTTTTGTTTCTACATTCTGTCACTAATTTTGATCCTAGGATAATTATATTTATTTGGGTGACTCTGCATGGCCCCCAGAGCAACATACTGAAATTTTGAAAAAATCGATTATTTTATTTTTGCAATTTTCACTAGTTTTGATCCTAGGCCAGTTATATTCCTGAGGGTGACTCTGCATGTTCCCCAGAGCAACATACTCAAATTTTGAAAAAATCGATAATTTTTTGAATTTTGATTATCTCTGGAAACATGAATCCTAGAGACATGGGGTTTGTTGCTTTGGCCTGGGCATGGCAAGATGCAACTTTTTGATCTCTATAATTTTTCAAAAATATCTTGTTGTTCTCTAGATCTTGAATAACTTGCCTATTTTTCAAGATAGGTGCATGGGGGTTGCATATTTGAAATCTAGAGGCTGTTTAGAAGTTTTGTTAAAAAATCGATAATTTTTTTAATTTGAGATTTTTCAAAAACTGTCACTACTGGAGACTTGAAATTTTGTAGGCATATTCTAGGCATGATTCTCTACATTTTATGTCTCAATAATTTTCCTGATATATGCAATACTTAAGCTGTAAATGCCTAATTTTTATAAATAGAATTTTCTGAAAAATGCAATATTAACAGAATTGTTAATATTTTGAAATCTAAACATGCTAGGGCACTATAGCAGTCACTATACTTAAGATATAAAAAAATATCAAGAGGGGCATATTTTTGACAAGTTTATGGACAACAATCTGGCAGGTGCAGCTTATGTAAGTGTAGGCAAATCAATCTGAGGGGGCTCTTCATTTCACAGAAAATTCCCGAGGGCATTTTTACAAAAATCTTGGATTAGACAGGGTTCCACACTTGAGCAAAAAGCTCATATGGGCATGTTGAGCTTGTTTTAAGTGTAGCCAAATCTGCCTGAGGGGGGCTCTTCATTTCTCGAGTTTATAATACCACCAATACAACTACTTACAACATTCATAATAATATCACAGATTATAATATCTCTCACCTCACAACCCACAATCAAATGTTTTAAGGTTAGTCCATAACCATAACAGACTACCCAATTGAACAAAACAAATTACGTCATAATTGAAAATTAACATTTTAAACATATCAAACACTTAAAATGATACAATAAGTGGGTGCGTATTAATACTTAATTTTGTTGTTCATATGAAATTGTTCCTTGAAAACAAAGAGTTGAAACAAATTAATATTATTTATTGTTGCAAAAGAACATAAATTACAAACAATTTTCTTTTGCCGAATTCTTTGCACACATTTTTTAAATAAAATTCCTTTATGCAATGCTCTCAACGGAAACCAAAACTGTTATTACATAAAGGGAACAAAATTAATCTGAAACAACCAAATATTTATAAATGTTCGAAGTTTGCAATTTTTTTATAAAATTTTTCGAACAAACAATACTTCTTTTTTCAACACGGAATCCAAATATGTAAAACGAATAGGGGTGTTCCAATTGAAAAATTCACATTTACCCCCCTCCCCCTGAGGGGTGGATGGCGACGACGAAATTCTTGCGGCATTGACTTACCCCCTCAATAGTATCAAACTTTTATTGTGCAATGTTTCGATTGGATGCATTCTGCATGCGATATTCCATACTATCATTATAAATTTACCACCCGATATACATAAATATAAATTTCACAACAATACGAATGCAATGCAATATTAATACTATTCTAAACAGAAGGATTTTTAATGAAATGTTCATTGTTCAATATAAGCCTTATCATGAAAATAATTTTGTTTTAAAAAAAAATAAGTCCAAGCTAAAAGTGGGAAACTTAACATTGGAGTGTTTTCAATTATTTTGCCTAATTGAATGCTACACATATTATTTATTGTGATAATTTTATTTGTTATTTTATTTGCAATTACTCTCACACTAAATTATCTTCACGTAAGATAGAAAAGTCATACCAAGACTGTGTGGATAATTTCCTTTCATAAATGTGGAATTTCTTACCAACACCATTTATTGTGACTCAGTAGCGTGCATAGTCCACTGACATTTTTACCACCATCAGGTGTTTCACCCTTCACGAAGTTCGGTGCAGAACATGTGACTTGATATGGGGCAAAGTGAAGTGTACATGATTCATGTGCACGAGTCATCCTTTACTAAAATTAACCTAAATCTACGAAAAGCCTTCATACATACTTCATATTTTTCTTACTGAAGCATGATCTCACTTCAAAACAGGAATACAGACAAATAGAGAAGGTGATTTGTGATTCTTCGCAACTAGATAAAACATATTCGAATCTTGAAGCAAGCAGTAATTTAGTGAGCCACTCCACTTGACATAAAATCTTTAATGTATGTATTTGTATACAGCATCAAAATGCCATTAAATTAGATATTTTAAAAAGGTAAAAAAAAAGGTAAAGTGTTCCCCTGTGCATAGCACCACGCCATGAAGGCGTATAGAGGGTGTGGGGGTAACGCTCCACACTTTCTTGATCCGGTCGTGAGTGGGGGTGATGTGATCAGCATCACGCCCCTGACCGCCTTTACCCCCCAGGGTTTCCCCCAGGTACCCATGTTATTCGACGCTGGGTAGGCGCCGGAGCCGCTTCCACCGTTAGAAAAGTTCCCGGATTTGAACCGGCCGGGGATCGATCCCGGGACCTTGAGCATGGTAGTCAGACGCTTTACCGACTGAGCCACCGCGGCCTCACTAGATATTTTAATAAATCTGAAATTATTGAGGAGATTATTTTTTCAAAGTTAAATTAAAGAAAGGTTTTAAAACTTGAAATACTGTCACTACACATCTAAAACTGTTTCTACAGGGTGGTCCATATATCTTGTTACCCCCATAATTTTACATAACTTGAAAATAATACAACTTTATAATAATACAATATAATATAATGAAGTGTAAGGTAGCCATTCATTCCATGTGTCGTGTGACACCAACAATTTTACATAATTTCATATTATGATAATAACAATATAACCATTTGTAAGACGTATGGATTCAGCGTCAACCAGGATGTTGTTCACGCATCCAAAAGGTCAGTATGACCAATATTATTTTCATGGCACAAAATGACATGGAGCCATGACCTGTGTGAGATTTTACGAAGCAAATTTTTCGTGATTGTTGTTTGAAAGGCGACCCTAATAGCGTCCTTTAATTGTTCTGTTGTTTGGTATCGTTGTTATGATACCTCTTCCTTAATAATGCCCCAGAGTGCATTGTCACAAAGACGAAAGATCAGGGCTTCTGGGAGGCCAATCCAGAGGCACCGGATGATGTACCGATCCGCGTCCTATCCACCTATTGGGAAACACTTCACTTAAATTTTCCTTGACAGCGATGGCATAGTGGGGTAGTGCTAAATCATGTTGAAACCAGGAACGTCCAAGGAGATTCATTCTTTGGAGCTGTGGAACAAAAAATGCACGTAACATGACGAGATAGGAGTGTTGATTGACTACGCCATCGAAGAAATAGGGACCTATCAAGTGTTTAGCGGACATAGCGACCCAGAGCATCACATGTGGGGGGTTGTTTTCCTGCTCTTCGTAATAATACGGACTTCCCTTGGACCAGAAATACACATTCCTTGCACGTGCACTTCGATATATTGCGCATTCATCGGAGAAGAAAGGTCAGCCCGCTGCGGGAGTGTCAGAAATACCTCCAACATTTTTCCACATGCTGCATGTCGTTTACGCATGTCATCATCACTGAGCTCGTTGACGCTTGCTGGTTCCCGAGAAAGCCCAATGTCACTTGTAGGTGACAGCTTTTTAATATTTTTTTTATTGTATGCTGTGGCCGGACATATATTTTTTCTATGTCAAACTGTTCATTCACTTTTTCTCAACTGAATTGTTGCACCTTTGAACTGAGTAACATCTTGTAGAACTTTCTGGAACTATTGAAGTAAAGATGGCTGCCCTTAGGAAGGACGACACATCACCTGCTCCTTGAGAAGGACATTCAAAAACATCAAAATGGTAAGATGATTTGAAGTTTATTACTTTTACTTACTCTGAAAGGTTTAAGGTTTATGTCTGGTAAATATAAATTTTCTCCCTGAACAATTAGTTGGTGTAATTGTTGAATAAATTTGTAGTGTCACCTGTAGGTGACATTGGGCTTTGGAAGTCATAAATGTATAAAGGACTACATAATTGCATTTTGGCGTTAATTTTAATAATTATAATTGTAGTAATAATATAATCACAATATAATATTGTAACAATGATGTCAAAATAATAATAAAATATAATTTTAAAAATTTTAGTTCTCCAGTGAGTAATGATTTATCATTATTGTAAAAACAAGAATAAAAACATTGAGACTTGAAAAATAAACACAAAGAAAATGCTTTCCTCATCAATAATAATGATAAATCTTGGGGGCAAAACAATGCTATAGTATCTTATTCTGATATACACTGTAATGTTGTGGTATGTGTATTACAGTCTAGTACTAATAAAACAATAATACACATTTTTGAACTTGGAATCTACTATCATTTCAGGTTGAATTTGAATGAAGCATTACAACTTATTGAAGAAAATGATGATGACATTGATGAGGTTCTTTTCCCACCTGATGATGATGGATTCACAGATGAAGACAGTGGGGATGAGAATTTCAAGGATGTCAATCACCTTCCTTCAGCAATGATCCTTGCCGAGGCGGAAGTTGTCACAAGAAGTTATCATGATTCACAAGAGACCGCAACAATTGAAGAGACAACAATTGATGCTAGTGGAATCGGGAGGGCATGTTTATGGGTGGCGTCGATCGTTTCGACCAGAACATTCACTCCTTGAGGGTCGGTTTCAGGTGTAAAAAGTGGTGGTTCTCTTTGTTTGCCTTTGGAATAGATGCAGCATGCCACAATGCATGGTTGATTTTCAAGAAAGTGAATGACAAAAATGTGACATATTGTGATTTCCGACGATCACTGGTGGAATCATACTTCCGCTTACATGGAAACCCTCTTTACAGAAGTCCCCAAATTGGTTCTGTGTCCTTGCGCGTACCAAATGAAGTCAGACAAGACATCAACATTGCCGAACATGTACAGGTAGAGTGTTCTCAAAGAACATGTGAACACTGCCACAAGAGGACACGGATAATATGTATGAGGTGCGGTGTACCATTACACATACACTGTTGGTACGAATTTCATGCACATACATGAACAGGAAAAAGTGTGAAGTGTTATGTCAAGTTCTGACATTGTTATTATCATCTGTGTTACATAAAAATGAAAAGGTAGGTATAAAACAGAGATGTTCCATGGTATAAGTTTCACGTTATGTTCATTTGGTACCTTGAATGGCCAATGTCACCTACAGGTGACACTCCTGTATTTTCGAGCTGGATAATAAAAACTTTATTTTTTCTTAATTTTATTCCATTTTGATGCAAAACCAATATACCCTGTTAATATGATCACAAAACTCACAGAAATAAAGTCATGGGCTTTCTCGGGTTAAAGGATTTCAATTCAAAATCCTTCTTCATGTGTCATAACATTGTTGTTTTCGGGATTCCAAGCTCAGCAGACCGTTTGCGCAGGGACTTCTTCCCAACGCAGTATTGTCACTTTTGGTGATGTATTTTTTTGGAATCGTCCTGTGAAATCTAGTCGCACATCCTCCATGGTCTTGCCGGTATGTGGACGTTCATGGGCCCAAACACTGACAACAAGGCCCTCTTCTACATTGTAGGAGCTTATGTCAGTCATCTCTGCAAAAGAAACACTGAATTTGAGAAAACAAGATATTGATTCTGGGGGGTAACAAGACATATGGACCACCCTGTAGGATACATTTCCATTTTTTGATTTGATTTGTGTAGAAATGGAAGTTTCATGCATTTGCCCCACAATTCTTATTTTTATTTCCACTGTCCTTCCTTGTCGAAAATTAGAAGCCATTAGAACCCCATCCAACGTACATGTATACTTCATTTTGTATATAGTTGTTGATGTAACGGTTACAGTTCTGTATATTTTTTTTATTGGGGGGAGGGGAATCATCCATGACAAGCATGTAAATTTACATAAGTGGGCATGTTTATATAGGTTCCTGATCACCCCTGTTACTTTGCACCAAAATTTACTCTTTTTGACATTGCATACGCGATTAACCGAGCATTGGAAACGCTTGAAAGAAGAAAGTATGAGTAATATTTCAAGTATAGGCGTGCGCAGACCCTCTGATTGGCGGGGGGGGGGCAAAGCCTTGCTGAAAGTTCAGTAGGGAAAGGAAAAACCTAATTTTATCTCACTGTTTAGACAAGCAAAAAAATTCGTGGAAATGAAATCTGCGGATGTACATGATTAGGGGGACCCCTTGCCCCCCAGGCGCACGTCTATAATTTCAAGCACCGCTTAAATTCAGTTTAGGCTAATGGTTAACAGAACGTTCGCTGAATGTAGAAGTTCTATGATAGCATAGTATTTGGGGAATCAACGACTTTCCCGATTTTCATTCCCGGAAGATGCTTCTAGAATATGATAAAGACTTTACCTTCCTCGTTAACATCCCAAACTACAATTTTTGCTCCATGTTTGGCGAATTTGAACGCCAGCATCCTGCCAATGCCACTTCCACCTCCCGTCACGAGAATAATCTCCCTCCACGCTCTTGTATCTGTACCTACTTGGCACGAAGAACAGCACAATTGCTTCTGCCATGTTATAAATGAGTTGAAACACACATGCCAAACGATCTAGCAAGCTTTGCATGTTGAGATGCTTTTCTTGAGTATGTAACGCTTGATGTTCAAAATTCTGTCACACAGGGCACGGAATGAAGTGTCAGGAGCAAGAGATAATTATTTGTGAGTGCCCAACACATAAAAAACATAATTCGTTATCGACAACTCATGGGTCAGAAGGGAAGTTTCTTAAGAGATAAATACCAAGTCGTGCATGAAAACATGAAGAGATTCCGTTGGGAAGAAATATGCTATTCGTGGAACTGAATTGCATACAACAATAATAGCTACGTATATACTCTGTCTGAAGTATCTCTGTAACAAGGGCGCGCATTGCGCAGGGAAGGGTGGAGGGGAAAATCGATTGGGCAGAGCGAAGCAGTATACGCTGCTGTGAATGCTGGTAACAACAGTCGCTTCCCCCCATGCAATCCCGTTCCCTGTCACGTGTTCATTGGTTGAGCCGCCTCGCGTCACTATTTGCACAGAAATGTTTTCGTTCGCTTGCTCCAGAGTTAGTTAGGACAGGGTATAGATGCAACCCTTTCTCAATCAGCATGTATCACTTTCCGTATAATCATATAAGATTACTAAAAGGAAGCGTCAACCTCATTTCCTTGCAAACGGGCAAAATCTGGATATGAACTTTCATCATGGCGCCCCGCCATCCTTAGGGCACCTGAAAGATGCATACATTATACACCTTCACCATGAGAACAGCCCAGTTCACACCACAACCTCTGACACATTTTTAAATGCTTCTTGCTCAGTGCATGATATTTGGCATCATCATGCAGTGTACTTTAGGAAGAAATACGCATTAATTAAGAACGCGTGTGAGAATCCTTCTTACAGCGAGAAATTTGCGATATTTTGTACGTACACATTCCTCATATGATTGTGAGAATCATACCTTGAATCACATTTGCAAAGTCCAAATTTACAATGTATACCCGCCATTTTTTGAACGCAGGATCTGAGAAGAAGCCCTAATGTCCGAAAAATATGGCGGCTTTCATGATTTCGCCCAATGAATTGATTGATTGATTGAGTTGGTGTTTTAATTCCACTTTATGCACAGTAAGGCTAATCGGGACTGTACCTACAGTTTAAAGTGGGATCCCAACCACTAAGTGCCTTCACCGGCGCAATGAATTGTGGGGTAAGTTGTTCGCTGAATATCATCCAATAACCAGCTTTTGTTTACCAATAATATTAAGCTGTTAAGAATCGATGTTGTCCTATAATAATCCCGTGCAACTTTTGTGACAAATTACTTTACTTATTTTCCCGTCATTCACTGGATGTCCATGTATCCATTCATTCATGCATTTCTAGGCAAGCCCGTGACTCTTGTTAACTACCTTTTCATAAAAGTAGATAACATTTTTACAGTTCTACCTAACATAGTCAAATGTTTATTTGTTTAACTTTTTCCAGTCCTTATGTTTAACAAAAGAACAGAAAATATTTAATCAAGGCATTGTTGGAATAAGTGTTTCTTTCCGTATTCAAACCTTTTACTAATTTTAGATATTTTTCATGAATATTCACAAAAATTCAAGATAAACTGAATTTTCTATTTTCTCTTTAATAAACAAGAAAGTCCAGGAATAAAAACTTTCGACTTGATGGTGAATTGTTCTTCTAATGCAATCATTTAGTTTGTACGTATGGTCAGACTCGTACCCCCCCCCCTGGCACTGCCATCAGGCCCCGTTGACATTAGGTAAAACTATTTGAATAATTTGTTTGCAGTGTAGAGTGACAGCTCACAACTTCAAGGATAAATCCACAGAACATGCATGAACAGCAGCTATTACGTTCGCTCATCTTGTTTAAGAGCAGAAGCCTAAGTAGCTGGAAGTATTTAGAAGATTATCTAGACTTTGTAAGTTCTTCATATTCATATTCACATAAATCAGGAACTTCTGTTTTGCGAAACATGTGATACTGTATTTTGTACTTTATGTACTGGTGGTGTTTACAGTAGTCCATCTACAAACAGTGAACACACTATTATACCATTTTCTATAGCCATTAAAAGGATGTCAGAAATTTTATTATACAAAGCAAATGAATGCATATCCAAGGTAAGAATTTTATTTCTTTTACACTGATAATGTAGCAATATGAAACTTACCAACAATGTTAACTGACTGATATTATACTTATCTGATATAAAAATATAAATAATTCATGAAAATTTGAGAATCCCACCCCCTCACTCTCATGCTATGGTGATTCCAGGTAGTCTACAACATTATATATGTGGCTATGGTTGGACATTAGACATAATATACACAGAAAGACCTATGATAGTGAAATTTCTAGTGATGCCAGAGATAGGCTTGTTAACTTAGTGGTTGGCAGGGAATGTCAACAACCCGGGGCTAATCCCTGGTTGAGCCTCATAAAATGTTTACTTATTTTTCAATAAGTCACAATTATTCCTCTGTGCCTGAAAGCTATTCTAATATATAATTATATTTCATTAAGACAACCAAATGAGTCATTCACTTTTTTAATTAATGATGTGTAACTCTGTGACTGCAATGACATTGAAAAGAAAATCAGGGTATTTGACTTATACTTGGTATGATTTTACATTCAATTATATACTGTTAAGACTCTTTCAGGATGCATGTATGCAAAATATCAGTTGATACTGAGTAATTACCAGCCAATCTCTCACCCTTACAATATATGAATGTTGCTTTAATGTAGAGCAGCATTTATTGTGTGATCATTTCTTTTATATTTTAACAATTTTTAACCAATTAATCACCGTCGCAGTTTTTACAAAGAGTATAATGTAAGTGGTGCAGCTATTATATCTCCATTAAAACTACATTCAGGCTTTTTTCATTACGTTCTGTCCAGTGGCATAGCACAGTTTCCTGGGGTCCTCTTCAACTAAAACATTGGGGGCGCTTTAGTAAAAAATGTCGAAAATACTATACCATACATATCAGGGTAACAGACGTACAACAGTTAGCTACCTCCCCCTCCCTCCATTTGTACAAACAAATAACTTTACCACAAATACCTCTGTCTTTCCATAATTGTAGTAGTTTCTGGAAACTAAACCAGGATGGTCTCAATCTCTTGATAAACAACTGAAAGAAAATTTTGGAATATATATATATATTTTTTTACTTCAGCGGAGTGGCGCAGCTAGGATTCTTTCTAGAGGAGGGGAGTACTTCATGCAGCCAAATATCAGGTGCATGATATTTCGTATTTTTTGCTTGATTGTCGACCTTCCACATAAAGAAATTAATAAAACAGTCGTGAGTTATTTGTGGTGCCCGTTGACTCGTACAATACAGTAACTCTGTTAATACGTATTCTATGTTCTTTGACAAGAAAAATATAGATCGGATGTTTCTATTTGGTGCTCACCTCGATGAATTTTGAGTTCAAATTTTGTCATTGTTGACCCACATTTTGTCTATTTCGTAAATAGCTTTTTTTTTTAAATAACTGACAGTGTACTAGGTGTGGCTAGAAAAGATCCGGACTGTTGCTACAAAATCTTTTATTGGTTATTTTGTACAATATGAACATAATCCCCTTCAAAGTATTCCCCTGAACTATTGATACACCGCTACATACGAATCTTTCATTGCTGGAAACACTGCTGGAAATTATTTTTTGAAGCCATGTTTATGACCTCAGTCGCTTTTGTTTTCACATATTCTCCGGTCTTAAATCTGGTTCCTTTCAGTGCTGATTTGACCTTTGGGAATAAAAAAAGTCCCTAGGAGCGAGATCCGGCGAATAGGGTGGATTGGATCCCATACTTTCCCAATAAAGCCTTGACTGACAATGCCGTGTGACAGGAGCATTGTCCTGATGAAGAATCCATGACTTGCTTTTCCACAAATCAGGTCGTCATCATCTCACTCGCCCACTAAGGGTCGGCAGCACTGTGATGAAATAATGTTGGTTGAAAGTTTGACCTTCGGATACACAATTCGAATAAATTCACCGACATTTGCAATGTTTGATTCCGTTTTTGACGTGCAAGACCGTCCAGGATGCTAGTAGTTTGTCCCTCTTTAAACCTTTGAAACCACTCAAACACTTGAGTGCGTGATGAACACTCATCTCCGTACACTTCCTTCAACAAATCATAAGTTTCAGTGACGGATATTCAGAGTTTGATAAGAAACTTCAGATTGATACGTTGTTCCACTTTCACACTTAATTATTTTTCCGACGGAGCCCAGATGTACGGTTCACTTCGTCCACAAGCTAAAGAGAAACTGAGCGCTGCGCACCCTGGTCAATCACACAGTCCATAGGCAAGATATCACGCTATACAAGCATGAACCATTTGACCTTGACGCGCTTGCCGTTTGTCGACAGCAACATCAATCTGGCTTTTTTCAAGCCACACCTCGGATGTTGAATTTCTCAAATTATATAACATTTCAGGAGCCAGAGAATATTTCTGGGGTTGTGGAGGCGGCCGCTATGCCACGGGTTCTGTCCAACGACTTCTCGTACACAGTGAACTACCATCAGACACACACATTTTAAGTTCTGGAAATGACACACTGCACTAACAGTACATGTTGAGAACAAGAATAGAGTAGACATCATAGTGTGTGTGTTTTGTGTATATGAAGAGAACATGAAGTAATTGCCATTTTATTTATGTATTTTCATTCAAAATACAATTCACTGATAATAAAAAATTAAATATAGTGCAGTTATGTTCCTTATTAGGCTGCTTGAACAATTGCTAGAAAGCTAAAACAATATTCATGGAAACACAGTTTTAGAATACCAAGCCACTAAGTGTGATCTGAGGCATTCAGACCTTATTTGCCTATCTGTGCACAAAGTAGACTTAAAACAAATTAAAAGAACAACTGAAATATTCATTCATTCATAGTTCTCTTCCTTTAGAAGACTGTTTTTCACTGCAACCTCCAGGCTTTCCGATCTTGCACATTACTCATCATGTCAGTGTAGGATCCACGTAGTATAATATTACCAATCATCTATTTTCCTCTTCTGTGGATTCTTTGCCCATTAACCATTTCTTCCAGTGCATCTTGTAATAAACATTTCCTCCTTAGCTAGTGTCCCAGCCAGTTTCTACTATTTTTGTTCCTTTTCTCTCTTGATCAGCATCGGATGATGAATTTTCTGCTGTTGGTTTTGAGAAACACATCTTCATTTTAGGTATTTATTTGACTCATCTTTTTCTTTTCTGTTTTTTGAAGTTTACTTTTTTGGACTAACTTCCACTCGTGCCCAAATCACATTATGGAGGAGTGATTTTGTTGTATCTGATTGGTGGTCCTTTGAGCCTGGGCCTAAGTGTAAAACTTACCCTAGTCATGAAGCAAACGAACTTTAGTTTTGCAAAACCTTCATCAGTTGCCAATAATTTAGATATACAAATGATATTGGTTCAAATTCACTGACTACATCCCAAATCACTCTACCCTTACAAGGAATATTGTCTTTCTTGGCAATCATTACTTCTGATTTTACTGTTAGAAAATGATACAACTAGTAACACTCAAGTAAGATAGCATACACATATTAAATAAATATTATCAGGTTATGACACTTTTAGTTAGTACATATAACTTTCTATACTAATCAAAATTATTAATATTTTAGTTAGCTCAGGCCCATGATGCTGTTACCAAAGAATTACACAGCCTTGATGTTACCACAGAACGATGCTTAGATAATGTTAATAGAACTTTTCAAAAACTAATGGCTTTAGCAGAAGAGAGGCGCCAAGCTGTGATCAGTGAAGTGCAAAAACTCGTCTAGGAAAACGTCATATTCTAGAGGAACAATTGGCTCTTATAGCTAGTGAGAAGTTAAAAGTAAGTTCATAGTATTTTGTTTACATTGGTCCTTAATTTTGTGCCATATTTTAAATTGTGTATATATATCTTAATGTATGTTTATTTATTTCATGTTCATAAGGACTTTATTTTATATATATATATATATATATTTGTTACTACTAGGGCTACATTTTCGTGACTTTGAATTTGATAAGAGTGCTATGTTAATAATTTTTACTTATATTCAGCATATTTTTGCAGTGAATGTAAAACTTTTTTTTTACACTTTGCTCTCCAGGGGGGCCACGGGTTATAATGGGGGGCTTTGTAAACCAATTCCATTTTTCAAAAAATTAACGGTATTAAATGAAGGTAAATATCACACAAATACTACATTTTTCTACATCTTTTAAAATATCTCTTGTTGAAGTGTTAATTGACTTTTACTGAAATCATCTCTTACACACTCCATACTGCTTTAGATGATACAGATATTTATATCACACAAAAATATGGACAATATTCAATCACAGTACCTACAGTACATGTCACCTTCGGCTGAAGCAATGAAACTCCCATTCGTTCCCAAAACTTGGGAGCTGTTGACCTTTGATGCAGATGCAAGGGAAATTTGCATGATGAGATCTGTCATGTGCCAGTTCCGATGACATAATGAGAAATGCAAGGAAGAAATGTTTCCCGAGAGCGACGATAGATGGTAGCGTGCCATATATAGAAAAGCAGATCTAATTGTAGAAACTAAAGTTCAAATCACGAACCCTGAGACCATCTATAAAGAAAACCACCTGCATGCAGAAAGCATTGCAAACTCATAGAAGTAAAATAATCCACACGAACATCCAGCGTTGTTACAGGATTCATTACGTAATGTAAAACAATGGCCAATTTGTAGTATGGGATACGCTGCCGCAAATGACGTCTCACTTTAAACCCAATGCTCTTTCTTTTTTTACTTTATGGTTAACTCTTTGCACCAGTAATCATTTTCCATAAATTTGGTTTCTTTCTTGCATGTGAATTGAATATATTTTACTTGCATTTTTTTAGACAAAATGATATAACATGGTAATGTATATTTCTAAGGAAGATATAGATAGCAGTGTATTTGAAATTTGTGTGTAGATTTTATGTAAATTGTATATTATGTAAATAAAATATATAATGGTCATAAACAGCCATATGCATTGCTGTAAGTCCAATAAATATATTGATGATGATGATCAAAACAAGACAAAAAGTTCGTAAATTTATTGCGGTTGGAAACTATGACAAGCATCCTAATAACGATTTTTGTTCATCCAAATATAGTGCACTTCGTCAAATAACTTTGTGACATGGGAAGGCAAGATAAGTGTGAACATTTTGTAGTAATATGCATTGTAACTTTCAATGATCTTAGAGATTTGTGTACATAATGATATTTTATAACATTGGTTATTTTCTAAAAATAATCATGTGAACAGCAAGGAAATAATGCCACTTAGTAATATTGCCTGACTTATCCTTAGAAAAATAACATGCCGAGTTCTATGCGTGCGGGAAAGTCTCCGTGTTCTCCGAGCTTGTTTTCAAAACACGAGTAAGGACAGCCTTTGAAAAGGAGTGAGAAACAGATTCTACTCAATATTTATGTAACGTTCTGTCAGTGGTATCCTTAGAAACCAGTAAATGAAGTGGTTAAATTGGTATCCCAGTGCAGTGGTGTGTCAGTGTCTGCAGTTTTAAGGGTTATGAAAGAGAGAATGACCGGGAGAGTAACAATGTATGTGGCTGCATATTCATCTAATGTTTTGAGATATGTTCTCACATTCAGAGGCTCTTATATAAAATGAATAGGTGCGGCGAACTATGAGTGTAACAGCAGATGATTGCAGTCATGAATCAGCTGAGGCTGAGTAATACATCGAATCGGTGAGACCGTTTGTTTACAGAAGGTCTCAAGGTTGGTGATTTACACTTTAGGAGCGGAGAAGAGTGATTATATATATTATAGTAAATGCAAAATACATAAAGGAAGAGTACAAAAATTATAGAAGGAGTGAATACAATGTTGTAAATAGCCAATTAAGATAATTAAGAATATGCTCGTATATGAAACAATTAGGAAAGTTAATAAGAAATGTATCTCCTTTTTGATCCCAGTGATCGAAATTTGATTTCATACCTCTGACGAGGAGAACATCGTCAGCTTTTGTGTTTGTCCGTCCCTCGGTGGAGCTGTATTCAATTAGACGCCCCTAAGCACTTACGGTTGCGCTCCTTATTAGACGCACTGGGCTATGGGCAGCGCTTGCTGTTAGCAATCCTGGGCTATTCCCCTTTTGGTCGTTACATAGGAGGTGGCACTACTGTCAGTTTAGATGCCCCTAATCTTTCTATAACTATAGCTTGTGTTGTTTGTATAATGCCAAAGAAGCGGGGAAACAGATCGCATAGATGTAATAAATAAGATTACGCTTTAAAAGGAAAGAAAATAAATTAGAAGAAAGAAAAGAAGGAGAAGCCTTTTCACTAATAAACGATAGAAAGGAAGAAGAAGCCTTTTCCCAAAATATAAGGAAGAAAAGAAGAAGAAGCCTTTTTCACAAAATCAACGATAGAAAAAAAGAAGCCTTTTCACAAAATCAACGATAGAAAAGAAGAAGCCTTTTCACAAAATCAACGATAGGAAAGAAGAAGAAGCCTTTTCCCAAATCAAAGATAGGAAGGAAGAAGAAGCCTTTTTCCAAATCAAAGAAGGAAGGAAGAAGAAGCCTTTTCTCAAAATAGAAGGAAGAAAAGAAAAAGAAGCCTTTCTTATTTGAAGAATAATCTCTTTCTATTTAAAGAAGATTACCTTTCAATTATACATATTGGTATATAAGAATAACATAACAGACGTAAATTTTCGAATCAACATGTATTTCATTGTACATATAATCCTCGCCATATATTTTTCTCTGTATTGTGTACAGTTTTCGGAATATAGATCCGCATTTAACTATATCCCCTTGGCTATAAAACACTTTCTATTTGGAATTCTCGAATAAAGAACCTATCCCCTGAGATTAAGATATCTATGGCGGTGGTATAATTAATATAGTCAAGTACGTACCCCCCGGGTAGTATCAGATCAAAGTCACAGATTTCTGTCTAAATGGAGGGCGCAACAGGGGCAATAAAGGTACAGATAAAGAAACTCCCACATGAAAGAACTTACAAAGTCTAGATAATCTTCTAAATACTTGCAGCTACTTAGACTTCAGCTCATAAACAAGATGAGCGAGTGTAATAGTAATAGCTGCTGTTCATGTTTTATGGATTTATCCTTAAAGTTGTGAGCTGGCTAAATTTTCACTCTCCAGTGCAAACAAATTACAGTCAACTCTCGATTCTACGACCCCGGATATAACGACCATCTCGAAGTAACGACCCTTTTCCTGGAAACTGTGAAAAAGTTGAAAAATTGAAGGAAATCGGCCGAAAAATACATTTTTGCACTCGTTTTATTCGCACTCATTCCCTTTACGAGCGCTCTACCACTCGCACGTGGGTCTGATATAAAAATAGACACCACCACACAAAGCTTGAGTGATATCCAATATCTCTACCCAACACGCTAGGCTTGTTTTGCCATTCTGATTTCCCTTGCTCTTGGATACGCGAGAAGAGAAGAAATCGAATGTGCCTGGATGTTATATTAAATTGACCTTGACTTGTTTCCTTGTCGTAAGAGCTGCTGACAACTAGAATGGTTGGGAGCAGCCCGAAATGACTGTGCTGGACTTGCAGTCCATGTCTATGTATATGGCAGGTGAAGCTCTTTCATCGATAAATACACCACCCTGAGAAATTAGACATAAGATCGCAGGAATGTTCCAAAATACAGATACGTGGTGCCTGGAAGTCTGGACTATCTGTCCAGCTCTGACCTAGAATTCAACAGGTTCCTTTGAGTGAGCAACTCTTGGCCTTGTAGCCTACAACTTCCGGTAACCGCTTTCATTCAAAACTTGTTCCTTGTTCCCCTG